>NW_006921753.1:6350824-6369334 GCF_000298275.1 Orycteropus afer afer
CATGAAGAAAGCAAAAGGTCATTAAAAAGACAAGAAAGGAAAAAAAGACCAAAAGGGATATCGGAAGAGACTCTGAAACTTGCCCTTGATTGGAGAGTAACTAAAACAAATGGAAGAAATGACAAGATAAAAAGCTGAACAGAAGATTTCAAAGATCAGCTCGAGCAGACAAAGCCAATTACCATAATGAAATGTCCAAAGAACTGGAGTTAGAAAACCAAAAAGGAAAAACATGATCAGCATTTCTCAAGCTGAAAGAACTCAGGGGAAAATTTAAACCTCGAGTTTGAATATTGAAAGATTCTATGGGCAAAATATTGAATGATGCAGGAAACATCAAAAGAAGATAGAAGGAATACACAGAATCGCTCTACCAAAAAGAGTTGATTATGTTTATCCATTTCAGGAGGTGGCTTATGATCAACAAACAATGGTATTGAAGGAAAAAGTCAAAGCTGCACTGAAGGAATTGGTGAAGAACAAGGCTCCAGGATCTGACAGAATAGCAACTGAGATGTTTCAACAAACAGATGCCACTCTGGAAGCACTCACTCAGTTATGCAAAGAGATTTGAAAGACAGGTACCTGGTCAACTGACTGGAAGAGATCCATATTTGGACCCATTCCAAAGAGAGGTGATGCCACAAAATGTGGAAATTATCAAACAATATACTTAATATTACATGCAAGTAAAATCTTATTAAAGATAATTCAAAAATGGTTGCAGCAGTATATTGACAGAGAACTTCCAAAAATGCAAGCTGGATTCAGAAGAGGACGTGGAATGAGGGATATCATTGTTGATGTCAGATGAATCTTAGTTGAAAGCAAACAACACCAGAAAGATGTTTACTTACATGTTATTGATTATGCAAAAGCATTCCATTGTGTGGATCAGAACAAGTTATGGTTGACATTGAGAAGAATGGGAATTCCAGGACATTTGATTGTAATCATGAGAAACCTGTACCATGATCAGGATGCAGTTGTTCGAACAGAACAAAGGGATACTGCATGGTTTAAAATCAAGAAGAGAGTGTGTGAAGGTTGTATCCTTTCACCACACTTATTCAACCTGTATGCTGAGCAAATAATCCAAGAAGCTGGATTATATGGAGAAGAACGTGGCATCAGAATTGCAGGAAGATTCATCAACAACCTGCAATATTCAGATGACACAACTTTGCTTGCTGAAAGTGAGGATGACTTAAAGCAATTACTGATGAAGATTAAAGACTACAGTCTGCAGTATGGATTACTCTTCAATATTAAGAAAACAAAAATCCTCAAAACTGGCCCAATAAACAGCTTCACAGTGGATGGAGAAAAGATTGAAGTTGTAAAGGATTTCATATTACTTGGTTCTACAATTGATGCCAATGGAAGCAGCAGTCAAGACATCAAAAGACATATTGCATTGGGCAAATCTGCTGCAAAAGACCTCTTTAAAGTGCTGAAGAGCTAAGACGTCTCCTTGAAGACTAAGGTGTGCCTAACCCAAGTCATGGTATGTTTGATCACCCCTTATGCATGTGAGAGCTGGATAAAGAATAAGGAATACTGAAGAAGAGTTGATGCTTTTGAGTTGTGATGTTGGAGAAGAATGCTAAGAGTACCCTGAACTGCTAAAAGGACTGACAAATCTTTCCTGGAGGAAATGCAGCCAGAATGCTTCTTAAAAGTGCAAATGGCCAGACTTAGTCTCACCTATTTTGGTCATGTTGTCAGAAGGAAACATTCCCTGGAGAAGGATATCACACTTGGTAAAGTGGAGCGTCAACACAGAAGGAAAAGGTCCCAATGAGATGGATAGACACCATGGCTGCAATGATGGGCTCAGGTATAGCAAGGATCATGAGGCATAGCAAGGTACAACACTGGGCAGTGTTTAGTTCTGCTGTGCATAGGGTCACTACGAGTCGGAGACAACTCGACAGCACCTGACAAAAACAACAGTAATACCTAATAGAGGTTTTACTGATAGGCTCTAACAATTATATGACATCTATAATAGTAGCTTCTGTTGGAATTATGGTTAAATGTCTAATAATTCATTCTTATTTTCTGGGATCCATCTACCTTTTGCATAGCACAGTTAATTTTAAGAGATTGTTGTAGGAATCACCATCCTACCATCTTACAAGTTTTACTGACAACATCAATCTTCATGATACATGTAGAAATGTGATTTTACAATTATTTTGATGAACAGAGACAATTTCAAATTCTTCAACTTTGCCTTCTGAACATAATAACTCTTTTGGTCAGGGAGCTAATGTTAGCTTTCTTCTGGTTGCTGAGTATGTTCATCCAACTAACACTCAGTAACTAGGTAAATTTATACAGAATGGATTTAGTCATGCACATACAGAATATTTTAAAAAGAAAAAAAATCAATCACTAAAAGAACTGTATAAACTGAGCAGTTGACCATACTATATTCAAGTTCTCAGTGATTAGCAGTCCCTCAGAGCTATGGTCTATTAATCTCTAAAGAGGCTGAGTATTGTGCTTTTATTTGTAATTAGTAGTAAAGTGTCACCATTCATCTGGAAACAACCAGAGAAAATTTAACTTTATGTACCCAAAGTTTTATTTCAAGATATATCCATGAGGATAATGTCTATCATTTAGAGGGTTCTAGGAAATCAAATGTGACTTGGAGACAGGATATATTATTCTATTTAATTGTGGTTAAATTCAGCCCTGTGTTTCTCAGAATGAGAATTTTGTTGGTTATAGAAAACAAGTAGGACATTAATGGACTTCTGAACTATTTCAATCCTAGGAAGGCCGTGATCAATTAATCACCACCAAAAATAACTGCAGATCAAAGCACTTCTATAACGACATTTGTTCTGCTGTATATTATAACTATTACAATCTTGTCTCTTTTTAATTAAGTCCTGCTACTTTGTCTCTGTCATCCAGAAATACCATAACCCTATTTAAATCTGGGAGTCTGTTTCAATATTAACATTTGTCACCTTTATTCCTCGCTATGAGTCGGGGCCGACTCGACAGCACATAACAACAACAACAACAACATAGAGAACATACACCACAGGATTTTTTCTGTTGTATTTATATACACTAATATATTTTTCATTATGATGGTGACGGGAGTGTAAACTAGGTCCTCTCAAAAGACAGACTCAAGATGTGCATATTTGCATGTTTTAAAAAATCCACTTCCACAGTTTTATTTCTGGGGGACTTCTGGTAAGATGATGGAATAGGCAGACAAGCTACACAGGCCCTCCTCAGCAAAGAAAATAAACCAATTTACACAAGTACAGAAGATAATCCTGGAGCCCTGAACTTTAAAAGGAAGGATAGAGAAGTGGATTAAACACCGACTAGTAGAACCAAGGAGCTCTGGTGGTGCAGTGCCTAAGGCATTTGACTGCTAACCAGAGGTTGGTGGTTCAAACCCACCAGCCACTCTACAGAAGGAAGACAGGGCAATCTACTTCCATAAAGATTTAATCCCTAAGAAACCCAATGGGGGGTCACTATGAGTTGGAAACAACTTGATGGCATGAGTTTGGTTTTTGTTTTTAGTAAAAGAACCTGAATGAAAACTGTGAATAAGGAGACAAACAGAGCTGTGGACTATCAGCTATCCTGATGGCACAGACAGTTTGACTATTTCCAAGTGGTGTTAAAAGCTGAAAATTAACCTAAAAATCAGCCCTCCACACCAATGGCTGCATGGACGACTGCACTAGTGGCTGATAACTAAAAAGGTAAACAGCAAAGAAGGAGACAAACTGAGCTGCAGACCCTCAGCTGTCTGGAGGGCACAGCCATTTTGAATGTTTACAAGCAGTGGTCATTTTCAATATTTAAAGCAACAGTGTTCTCATTCAGATTCCAGGGACCTAAGAATAGGCTCTGATTTCCAAGGACAGCACAGATATACCGGAGGCTGACAACTGGCATGGCACAGTATTCCCTTTGTTATTCTTATTCCTCACACCCTCTTGGTGAACAGAGGTGTGGCCATCACTCACCTCCACCCATCTTCTGGTCCAGGAGAAATTCCATCCCAATCTCTGTGCCCTGATGGAGGCTGGGTGTCCTACCCTGACCCCCCAGGTTTGTTTTTTGTTGTTGTTTTTTTAAAAAAAAAAAAAAAAGAAAAGAAAAGAAAATTCTTCTCTTTATTTTCTTCCTTTTTATTTTCATGCTTTCTTTTTCCTTTCCCAGGTTCTATTTTCTTAATCTTTTAAGCTTTTTTTAATCTTTCTTTTTTCTGGTCCCCATTGTTTCTTTCTTGAGGTTCTTCCCATCCTTTGTTTTTCCTTTTTGCATATTTCCCATTATTTTCCTTAATATTCTCTTACTCTAGCTTTCTCTTATTCCCCCTCCCCAGATCTTGTGAGTTGTGTGTGTTTTTTTTTTTTTTTTGCTTTCTCTATTCTCTATTTATATTTCCTTTCTCTTTTAAAAGTATTTATTTACATATTTCATCTCATTTATTGCCTTTTCTCCTCTCTTTTTTTTTCTTTCTCTTTTTGGTGAATGTTCCTGTGTGTTTATGTGGTATGTGCTTTGGTTTTTTTTCCCCCCATTCATTTTCACTTTCTTCATCATATTTTTTATTGTTATTTTTGTCTAACTGAGTGGGAGACAGCAACCGTGCCCATATGAACCAACTGTACCCACACCTCCTGCAGCCCCACCTGCTGAGTGAGGTCCATCACTTTCTTCCGCACCAACTTGCCAATGATACACAACAGCCAATACGAGCCTGACTCACCTTTTACTGCTCTTCACAAACAGCTAACAGAGATCTGTGCACCCATCTTTCTCCATTACACTCACCAGAAGACATGTGGTGAGTGCATAAGTGCTGCACTTAGTGATTAGAAGAGCACAGTACCCTGCATAGTTGGATACATCCAAACAAAACAAAGAAAAAGAAAATCTTGGGCAAATCACTCCAACATACAATAACCAACTAAATATAAACACAAAAATATCACATTGTCTCAGAGAAAACAGACCATCACAGTCCATACAAAGAAGCAAGATAAAGAAGTAGAAACAAGGGACCAGGATACAGACCCAGAACACATCTCTGTGGAAAAAGCAACATTGGAACTCCCTGATAAGGAATTTAAAATAATTATATTTAGGTGCCTTCAATGGATTGAGAGACAGATCAAGGAAAACACTGACAAAATTAGGGAAAACACAGACAAAGCTCAAGAACAATTTCAGAAGAAAATACAAGGACAAAATGACAAAATAAATGAAAAATTAGAAATGATGCAAAATCTACAGATAGTAATCCAGAAGATTAACACTAAATTTTCAGAAATAAATAACACATTGAAAGGGCAAAGGAGTAGAATCAAATCAATGGAAGACAGAATTATTGGGATTGAAGACAAATACCTCAATACTTCTTTGGAACAGGATCAATCAGAAAAACAATCAAAACAAAATGAAGAAAGCCTCAGATTCATGTGGGGTACCATCAAAAGGAACGACCTACCTATAATTGGAATTCCAGAACAGTAAGAGAAAAATAAAACCACCGAGAAACTAGTGGAAGATTTATTGGAAAAGAATTTTCCTGATATGATGAAAGATGAGAATATATCCACTGAGGGAGTCCAATGAACCCCAAACAGGATAGACCCCAAAAGAAAGTCACCAAGACTTGTCATCATCAAACTCACCAAAACTAAGACAAAGAAAGAATCCTGAAAGCAGAACAGGGAAAACGATTACCTACAAAGGGCAATCAATAAGGATATGCTCTGATTTCTCAGCAGAAACCATTCAGGCAAGAAGGCAATGGAATGGTATATACAAAATGCTGAAAGAAAAAAAAAAAAAAAAATTCTAATCAAGAATTATATTCCCAGCAAAATTATCCCTCAAATATGATGGTGAAATTAGGACATTTCCAGATGAGCAGAAATTAAGGGAATTTGGTATAACCAGACCAACCTTATATGCTAAAGGGACTCCTTTGGACAGAACCAAAAACAGCAAACAATAACTGACCAATAACACACATGATGAAATAACCCAGAAACCAACCCACTTATGGAAGTATCCAAAGTAAAATAAGCTTACAAGATTGTAAACAGGGAACCAAAGACATCAATTGGCAAATGAGGAAAACTACAAACCAAAAAAAAAAAAAAAAAGGAAAGAATAGTGCGGTTACAGAACTTCTAAATGGTAAAGAAGTCAAGACAACTACTAGATAGGTAGAGACAAGTATTGATTTGGGTGAAGGGAAGGGCAATAGACCAAATGTGAGTGAACAGCATAGTCACACTGAGAAAGAGGAAGACATAGAGAGGTACATGGGAGGTACAGACAACAAAAATAACCCTTTCACATGTACAGTACTACATTGTCAGTGATGGCAACCATTGATCTATGGATAGATAGAACAGTGGACAGGCTAAACGATCAGGTATATCTAGGCAGGGGGTATTGTGCCCATGATCATGTATAGTGTTAAACAATATTTCTACATACATGTTTATATATGCTGTAAGATATCCAGGTCTATGGTTGAGCTGACAAGGGACAAGTTTGTGGTGACTTCTTGGCCACAGCCAGCTACCCTGAGGGAGGGAGTAGTTGGACCTGTGGGCATGGGACCATGGTTTCAGGGGACATTAAGCTTAATTGACATAACACACTACACAAAAAGATTGTTCTACATCCTACTTTGGTGAGAAGCAACTGGGATCTTAAAAGCTTGCAAGTGGCCATCTAAATGCAACAATGGGTCTCTCCCAGTCCACAGCAAAGAAAAACAAAGAAAACCAAAGACACATGGAAACAATTAGTCCAAGGCTCTGGTGGAACATGTGATCCTCAGCCTACATGAGTATGAGAGCAGAAGAACCAGATAGTGCCCAGCTACCATTGTTAATCACTCAGAGGGGGATCAGTGCAGGAGATCCTGGATAGAGTGGGAGAACAATATGTAACACAACTCAAAATCATAAAAAAATAAAATAAATAAGATAAAAGACAAAGCTTGCTGGTCTGATAGAGTCTGATGAAACTCTTGGGACTATGGCCCTTAGCCACCCTTCAGGTTTGGAATTGAACTCACTCCTTCAGATTTCAGCCAAATAATAGAAAAGCATATAGGGTGAACATTTATATCAGGTAGATACACTCCTTGGAGAGATCAATCATGGGAGAACAGAAGGGCAGTGTCCACACAAGGAGACACTTTGGGGGGTGGGAGTATATGTGAGGGGAGAACACAGGGAAGAGTTAAGTATGGGGAAGAAGTGGGAAGAGAGCTGTTGCATTGTGGGGAATTGCAGTCAAAATGTGTATGAACTATGGTATAGAAAATGAATTTTCTCTGTAAACTTTCACCCAAATCACAATAAAATTTAAAAACCAGTTAATTATTTATTTTTAAAAAACTGTTCTATTTCCCTATGATTTGGATTTATTCTACATTATATTATAGAATTTTTGGCATCCCAATTTCATTCATCACAGGCAAATATTAAGTCCAGGTTTTAAATCAACCCAATGAGAATACATGTATAAGCATATCTAGCTGCTCGATAGCCCTCAAAATCAAGTCTTTAATTAAGTAAACCCACATTAATAACATCCAGCCAATCTAAAATGATATCTTCTCATCTTTGTCTGAATCTCATAATCCATTCTCAAATATATTCCCCCAAAAGTTTTCCTTTTTATACTAGCAAGATCTTGCAATCTTGTTATTTTTGTGTCTTAGTCTTCGTCCTTGTTGCTTTTGAAATTGTCTTCCTTAGACATATTGAATCCTAATTTCATTTACAGGTAAAGAATGGAAGTGGAGATATGGAATGAGAATAATTTGTATCCTCTTGCAATACAACTAATTCAATAAGTCATTTATCAGGTCATCATGTAAGAAAGGATTAGACACTTGAGCCAGAAAAGGAGAGGTCATTTCTGTGGCACCAGAGGCAGAATGGGATTTGAAGATTCAGGGAGCTCAGAGTTATCTAATTTAACAAATTTTAAAGTTCTCAAGATCCTTCCATTTGCAAAGCAATGTCTTAATTTTCACTCCAGTGACATAGTATGGCTGCAAATTCAATTTATGCTGTAATTCAGATACCATGGAAATCATTTTGCTTCTGATTTTTTACTACTTCAGCTCTGCTGATATAACAAATAAGTTATCATTTGAAGACAGTCATAAAAATGTTGTGGTTCCCTGGATATTTTGAGATGTGTAAAGTCCTATAGTGAAATGAGTGGCAGCCATTTCTCCTATATAATCCTTTTGTGCTTGAACCACCACTATGGATTATAGAAACAGTCACTCAACCTATGTAGCTTTGTCACAAGAGATAATTTAAATAATTATTGTTACCACTGGTTGCTATGGACTAGATAAGAATGTCCTATCTTCTAATGATAACTAGATCCTGGACACATAAAACACAAGATTTGACTTTTTTTTTTTTTTAATGTGATTACATGCATCCACTTCGGCAATTGTTGTATCATTCAAATTTCACTTGCAAATATACAACAATATTCATTCAAGTTAATTCAAATAGAAGAGGGAATTGGGTGAAAACAAAACTGTTGCTCTAAACAATGGTCCAAGGAAAATCTCCACTCTACAGTATCCTTCTGCCTCTATCATAAGGCCACTCACTAGTATAGAAAGTTGAAAACTTAGCATGTTGGTGCTGCTCCTGACTATAAAATCAAATTGACATACACAATAAACATCAGAAAAAAATATTTATCCCCACCCCATCTCAAGATGACTCAGTTTCCAATTGAAATACTTGGAGATTGTATCTAATTCATTTATTCATTCTCAGAACACCTATTATAATTTTTGTCAGTACGCATAGTATTGGTGATACAGCAGTGAACAAAGTAAGCAAATATCTGCCTTAAAGAGTCAAGCTATAAACAAAAAAGTCCTTTACTATATTTTTGTCCAAATAATGTGTGTGTTATATTGTTGTTGTTATGTGTCGTCGAGTCGGCCTCAACTCATAGCAACCCCTCCATGGGTTTCCGAGGTGTTATCACTACGGAAGTAGATTGCCCAATGTGTTATAGTTTTTTTTTTTTTTTTTTTTTTTTACAAACTATTCTACCCTTTCATGCATTAGTTTCCTATGTGCACTATGCATGTTATATGCCTGTGTACTTTATTTATATGGGTGTGGGTGTTAGTTATCTAGTGTTGCTATAATAGAAATACCAAAAGTGGCTAGCTTTAATAAACAGAAATTTATTCTCTCACAGTTTAGGAGGCTGAAAGTCTGAATTCAAAGGCATTTGACTACGAACCAGAAGGCTGGCAGTTCAAAACGACCAGCCACTCCTCAGAAGGAAGGTTGGGCAATCTACTTCCATAGTGATACTGCCTCAGAAGCTCAAGGAGGGGTCACTATGAGTCGGATCTGACTCGATGGCAGTGAATTTGGTTTGATTTTTGGTTAGCTCTAGGGAAGGCTTTCTTTGTATCAACACTGGAGGAGAGTCCTTGCTTCCTTTCAACATCTGTGTGCCCAGTGTCCCTTGTAGATCTCCATGTATCTGGGCATCAATCTTCCCCTGGGTCTAACAGTTTCTCAGCACAGGGACCCTCAGTCCAAAGGACACACTCTGCTCCCAGATCTTCTTTAGTTCCCTCTTTGGCTCACATATTTAATCTCTTATAGTTCAAGTTACAACCTAACCCTGTAGATTGTATGTTGCCTCATCAGAATAACTGTAACTGCCACTAATCCTGCCTCATTAACATCATAGAGGTTAACATTTACAACCCATAGGATAATTACATCAGATCACAAAATGGAGAATAATTACCTAATACTGAGAATCATGGTCTAGCCAAGTTTACATATATTTTGGGGGGACACAATTCAATCCATAATGGCACATTATATGTGAAAAATATACAGTGTATAGTATGCCATATGGTAATAAATGATTTGGAGGAAATTAATGTAGGGTAAAGAGCAGTGTTAGAACAGGAAGGATTACTATTCTAGATCGCTCTGTCAAGGAATGACTCATTAATAAGTTGACACTTAAACAGAGACCTGCAAGACGTGAGGGAGCAAGACAAAAGAATACCTGAGAGAAGAGATTTCTAGGAAAGGAGAAAAATAAGTTCAAAGTTTCTGAGACTGGGGAATGCCTGGTATATTCAAGAAACAACAAATACATCTAGTTGAGGAAGGGCAAGAGTGAGTAAGAAAGTAAGTGTAAAAGTGTTGCCAATTACTTCTTAGAGTGATTTAATAGGTCTTGATTATATAGGGCATATTAAATCATTCTAAGAACTTTACCTACTTTTGTGCATGCAATAGGAACACAGTGGGAGACTCTAAGTGAAGGAACAACATGATTTGAAGCAGTTTTAAATAATCTCACTCTTGCTTCTCTGTGAACAATAGATTAGTCAGGTCAACAGAGAACTAGAGAAACAAGTGAAAGGCCAAGGTAATAATCCAGTCAAGAGATGAAAGCACATTGCACCAGGACTGTGTTGATGAAGGTAGTAATTTGTCAGATTCTGTATGATTTTGGAAATCAAATCTATAAGATTTGCTTCCAAATATATGAGAAAAATATGAGTCAAGTAGACACCAACATTTTTGGCCTTACAAAGTGGAAGAATAAAAGTACTATTGATTCAGATGAGGAAGAAAGGAAGTAGAACATGTGTGGAATGGGAAAAAGACATAGTCCCATTTGGGATATATTAAGATGCTTAGAAGACATCCAGTAGAGATGTTGAGTTGGCATTTGTACCTTTGGAGTTCAAGGGAGATGGCAGAGCTGGAGATATAAATTTGAGATTTATCTACATGTAGAAAAAATGTAAAGCTATGAACCTAGGTAATATCACCTAGGAGTGAATGTAAGTAGAAAAGAGAAAAGGAACAAGGATTGAATGAGAATGGACAAAATGTAGATAGAAAACTAAAAACACTAAGAAGATAAACCAAGAGTGAAGAGTATTCTAAATGCAAAGCAAAGAATGTGTTTCAAGAAGAAATAATAAGCTGTATCAAATGCAGCTGACCAGTCAAATAAAACAAGAATAGGGAATTAACTATTGAATATGTTGTTGTTGTCATGTACCATCGAGTGAACCCAACTCATAGTGTACCTCTTTGGGTTTCCAAGGCAGTATCACTATGAAAGTAGATTGCCCCATCTTCCTTCCGAGGAATGCCTGGTGGGGTTGAACCACCAGCCTTCTGGTTAGCAGTCAAGTGCCTTAGGCATTATGCTACCGATCTTGACAAGATCTTAGTCAAGACAATTGCAAGAATAAATGTAGAATAGGTTCAAGAGAGAATGGAAGTAAAGGAAAATAAACAAAAAGAAAAAGAGAGAAACCCTTCCTATCAAGTGAATGCTGACCCATAGCAACCCCCATTGGGTTTTCAAGGTGATAAATCTTTATGAAGGTAGGTTGCCTCATATTCCTTCCATGAAACAGCTGGTGAGTTTGAACCACCAAACTTCTAGTTAGCAGTCAAATGCCTTAGGCACTATGCCACCAGTACACCTTAAAGGAAAATAGAAGACAGCAATTAAGGACAATTCTTTCAAGAGGCTATAGCTGAAGAAGATGTGGGTCAAATGAGTTTTGTTTTGTTTTTCGATAGGCAATATCATAGCACGTTTGTAGTCTCCTATAATGATTCATAGCAAAAATTTGATGTTGCCAGAGAGAATGAAGGACAAAATAAAAGGATATCTTTGAGAAGTCAAAAGGTCATAGAAAGCAGGTGGGCTTCATCCAAACCAACAGAGGACAAGAAGAATACATGGTAAAGTTGTTTGGAAAATTATTACTCAGTTCTGAGGAAGGAAAGGTATGTAATATCTATCTAAGTTTATGCTGCCCACTTGAAGTGAATGGTCATGGATTTAAGTAAAGACTAGTTATCATGGTTATGTGGATTTTCTGAAGCCTCTTTTACTACTCAGATGCTAGCAAAGTATGATGAAGTTTGAACTTAACCAGGATTAGCATTATTTCAAGTGAGTGTGAAAGAGGAATAGTAAAATATTTAAGGCATAAGCAAGGATGTGCACAGAAAAAATGAACCATGCAGTAACAATAATAATAAGAAGTTAATAGAATTTTTTACCTTAGTCATACAATATTTGTGCAATTGGTATAGTAGAAGCAGTCACCTAGAAAGATAAGAGGTAGTGGGCAGAGTGGGGTGCTTGAAATTTAGAATACAGAGCTAGTGCAGTTTTGGTAATAACACATTCTGGTATGTGACCTTGAGAGCAAAGAGCTGAAGTAAGTTCAAGGAGAAAATCATTGGAGGAGAGAAGGTCAAAACACTGTAAAGCCAAACATATTCAGAAGATTATATAAATACAATAATCAATATCAATCAAATCCATACTTTTTGCTTATCTATTCAATTCTGGCAGCAGGCACCCATGAAACATTTCTTTCCCTGACCATAGTCATCTGGATGTATGTTAGATTTCAAAAGTTAAAAGGATACTGACCTTCAGCCTAAGACTTCAGAGACCAGTTGCCCATGCAGCACTTCTTTCTCTGACCCCAGCCACTTGAACCCTGTTAACATTTCACAAGTTAAAACATCATTCAGACTGTCAGATAGATGCCAGAGGTACTGAGGAGTTCACATGACATCCTCACTTCTGTTCCTCTGGCTACAAATTCAGGGTATCCCTCTACCACTTCAGGCTGTTGGCCACAAGCTCAGGAAACCACTGCTGGGCTCCCTCACTTCTGACCTGCAGACTCTCACTTCTACTTTGGGTTTGATAATTCACTGGAACGACTCACAGAGCTCACAAAAGTGATATACAGTCATGAGCCACATAACATCCATTTCGGCAACATCCAACTGCATATATATTGGGGTCCCATAAGGTTATGACGGAGTTCAGAAATCCTGATCAGAGAACAGGATGTAGCAGACATAAACAGATGTAGCAAACACAAAAATTTCACACCACATTTATTTCAAGTCTCTTATATACAATGTGATTTCACTGCCAGGCACATAATAGTACAGTACATATATAAACTATATTGCATATATCTTGATAGTCATAATAAATACCTACATACTGTACTGCACTTCCTTTTGTTATTTTAATGTGAACTTTCACTCCTTACAAATAAAAAGTTTTCTGTATGAAGATGTGTGCTTTGACTCATATGCAATAACATTTAATCCTGTATATAGTGTCTTTTGAGTATTGTAGTACCATCTCTCTGTTTAGTTTTCTTTAGAAAATATTACCATGAAGTGAATTATAGCTTGCAAACAAAGCAAAACCAATGCTAGTGATAGCAGCAGCAAGAGGCAAAGGAGGAAAATCTATTCAAATGCGAAATAAAAGGTTATTAAGCAACATACACCATGCACAAACACTAACTCAAAATTGCTCAAACACATAAATGTTAAAGCTAGAACTATAAAATTCCTGGAAGATAACATAGGGTCAAAACTAGGGGACCTAATTTTTGGCATGAATAGTCTATCAAACAAAAGTAAAAATTCATGAATGTCAGAGATAAGTTAAATAACTGGAACGTCCTAAAAAATAAATACTTGTGCTAATTAAAAGAATTTACCAAGAGAGTAAAATGAGAATCTACAGACTGAGAAAAGTCTTTGGCAAAGACATATCTGATAAGGGTCTAATCTGTAACATGTGTTGTTGTTGTTGTTGTTGTATGTGCCATCAAGCTGGGCCCAACTCATAGCGACCCCTCCTTGGGTTTCTAAGGCAGTATCACTATGAAGTAGACTGTCTAACCTTCCACTGTCCCAGGAGTGGCTGGTGGGTTTGAACCACCAGCTTTCTGGTTAGCAGTCAAGTGCCTAAGGCACTACGCTACCAGATATAAAACTTTAACAAATAAACAACAAAAAAGACAGACAATATACTTTTTTAACAAAATGGGGAAAAGACATGAACAGACACTTTACCAAAGAAGGCATTCATATGGCAAACAAATACCTGAAAGGATGCTCATGATCGTTAGCCATTGTTGTTGTTGTTAGGTGCCGTCAAGTTGGCTACAACTCACAGCAACCCTATGTATAATAGAACAAAACACTGCCCAGTCCTGCGCCAGCCTTACAATCCTTGCTATACCTGAGGTCATCATTTCAGCCACTGTATCGATCCATCTTATTAAGGGCCTTCCTCTTTTTCACTGATCCTCCACTCTCTGATAGCATAGTGCCTAAGGCACTTGACTGCTAATCAGAAGGCTGGCAGTTCAAACCGACCAGCCACTCCTCAGAAGGAAGATGGGGCAATCTACTTTCGTAGTGATACTGCCTCAGAAACCCAAGGAGAGGTCGTTATGAGTCGGGTCCGACTTGACAGCACATAACAACAACAACAACCACTTTACTAAGCATGATGTCCTTCTCCAGGGCATGATCCTTTCTGACACAACCAAAGTAGGTTAGATGGAGTCTGGCCATTCTCGTTTTCAAGGAGCATTCGGGCTGCACTTCTTCAAGGATAAATTTGTTAGTTCTTCTGTCCATGATACTTTCAGTATTCTTCACCAACACCACAGTTCAAAAGCATCAACTCTTCTTTGGTCTTCTTATTCATTGTCCAGCTTTCACATGCATATAGGGGATTAAAAACACCGTGGCTTCAGTCAGGCTCACATAAGTATTCAAAAGGACATCTTTGCTCTTCAGCATTTTAAAGAAGTCATTTGCAGTAGATTTACCCAATGCAATACATCCTCTGATTTCTTGAGTACTTCTTCCATTGCTGTTGATTGTGGAACCAAAGAATATGAAATCTTTGACAACTTCAGTCATCCCTCCATTTATTGTGATGTTGCTTATTAGTCTAGTTGTGAGGATTTTTGTTTTCTTTATACTGAGTTGTAATCCACACTCCACACTGTAGTCTACAATTTTCATCAGTAAGTTCTTCAAGTCATCTTCACTTTCAGCCAGCAACGTTGTGTCATCTGCATATTGCAGTTTGTTAATGAGTCTTCCTCGAATCCTGATGCCTCATTCTTCTTCATATAGTCCAGCTTCTCAGATTATTTGCTCAGCATACAGATTGAATAAGTATGGTGAAAGGATACAACCCTGACCCACTCCACCCCTGATATTAAACCATGTAGTATCCTCTTGTTCTGTTCAAACAACAGCCTCCTGGTCTATGTACAGGTTCCTCATGAGGATAATGAAGTGTTCTGGAATTCCCATTCTTCTTAATATTATCCATAATTTGTTATGATCCACACAGACAAATGCTTTTGCATAGTCAATAAAATACAAGTAATCATCTTTCTGGTATTCTTTGCTTTCAGCTGAGATCCATCTGATGTCAGCAATGATATCCCTCGTCCCACATCCTCTTCTGAATCCAGCTTGCATTTCTGGAAGTTCTCTGTCAATATATTGCTGCAATGTTCTTTAATTTTCTTCAGCAAAATTTTAGTTGTATGTGATATTAATGACACTGTTGGATAATTTCCACATTCTGTGGGATCACCTCTCTTTGGAATGGGTACAAATATGGATCTCTTCCAGTCAGTTGGCCAGATAGCTGTCTGCCAAATCTCTTGGCATAAACAAGTACCTCCAGCACAGAATCCATTTGTTAAAACATCTCAATGGATATTCCCTCAGTTACTGGAGCCGTATTTTTTTGCCAATCCCTTCAATGAAGCTTTGACTTCTTGCTTTAATATCAACAGTTCTTGATCATATGCCACCTCCTGAAATGGTTGAAGATCAACCAATCCTTTTTGGTACAGTGACTTTGTGTCTTCCTTCCATCTTCTTTTGCATCTGGCATCAGAAAATATTTTGCTCATAGAATCCTTCAACATTGCAACTCGAGGCTTTATTTTTTTCCTCAGGTCTTTCAGCTTGAAAAATGCTGAGTGTGTTCTTCCCTTCTGGTTTTCTAACTCCAAGTCTTTGTACATTTCATTATAATAATTGACTTTGTCTTCTAGAGCTGCTCTTTGAAATCTTCTGTTCAGCTATTTTATCTTGCCTTTTCTCTCATTTATTCTCTTCTGACATCCATTTTGGTCTTTGCTTCCTTTCTAATCTTTTTAATGTCCCTTTGCTTTCTTCCTGGATGATGTTCTTGATGTCATCCCACAGTTCTTCTGGTTTTTGGTCATTGATGTTCAATGTGTCAAACCTATTCTTTAGATGGTCTCTAAATTCAAGAGGGATATAATCAAGGTCATATTTTGGCTCTTATGGACTTGTTTTAATTGTCATCAGCTTCAACTTGAACTTGCATGTGAGCAGTTGATAGTTTGTTCCACAATCCACTGCTGGCCTTGTTTTGGCTGAATATATTGGACTTCTCCTTCACCTCTTTCCACAAATGTAGTAGATCTGATTCCTGTGTATTCCATCTGGCAAAGTTCACATCTACAGCCACCATTTATGTTGTTCAAAAGGGTATTTGCAATGAATAAGTCATTGGTCTTGTAAAATTCTATCATGCAATCTCCAGTGTCATTTCTATCACTAAAACCATAATTCCCAACTACTGGTTATTTTTCTTTGTTTCCAAATTTTACATTCCAATCACCAGTAATAATCAATATATCTTGATTGCCTGTTTGGTAAATTTCAGACTGCAGAAGTTGGTAAAAATATTCAGTTTCCTCATCTTTGGCTTTGGTGGTTGGTGCATAAATTTGAATAATAGTATTATTAACTGGTCTTCCTTGTTGGTGTATGCATATTATCTTATCTCAGACAGCATTGTACTTCAGGACAGATCTTGAAACATTCTTTGTGACAATGATGTCACACCATTCCTCTTCAAATTATCATTCCAGGCATAATAGAGCATGTAATTGTCTGATTCAAAATGGTCAAAACCAGTCCATTTCAGATCATTAATGCCTAGGATATCAGTCTTCATGCGTTTCATTTCATTTTTGATAATTTCCAATTTTTCTAGATTCATAGTTTGTACATTCCATGTTCTGATTATTAATGGATGTTTGCAGCTGTTTCCTCCCATTTTGAGTCATGCCACATCAGTAAATGGAGATCCCAAAAGATTTACTCCATCCATGTCATTAATGTCAACTCTAGTTAGAGAAGGTGGCACTTCCCCATTGGTATTTTGAGTGCCTTCTGACTGAGGGGCTCATCTTGTGGCACTATATGAGACAAAGTTTCAGGGCTATTCATAAAGTTTTCCAGAACTATATCAGACAGTGTTTCACTGCTAAGCATAAGGTTTTTACTGACCAATTCTTTGAGAATTAGAGAGATGCAAATCAAAATTAAAATGAGCTAGAATCTCACCCCTGCAAAAATGACGATTATAAAAAAGAAAACAGTAATTACTGGTGAAGATATAGGGTTATTAGAACCCTTATATATTGCCGGTAGGTAGGGGTATAAAATCATACAACTACAATGTAAAACAATATGGTTCTTCCTCAAAAAGCAAGAAATACCTTATGACCCAATAATACCAGTCCTAGGTATATATCCTAGAAAGATAAGAGCAGTGACACCAACAGACATTAAGACACATAAGTTCATTGAAGCATCATTCACAATAGCAAAAAGATGGAAACAATCTAAGTGCCCATCAACAGGTGAATGGATAAACAAATTGTGGTACATACATACATATAATGAAATATCACACAACTGTAAAGAGTAATGAGGAGTCCATGAAACATAACATGGATGATTCTGGAAGATGTTACATTGAGATAAATAATAAGTCAATCACAAAAAGACAAATATTGTATAGCCCCACTATTATTAAAATTAAAATTCAAGAACAGGTGTGCACAGAGGAAGAAAAAGTTCTTTGATGGTTACTAGGGATGAGACTGAAAAGGAAGAGGAATCATTTTCTAGATAGTAGACACTTGTTACTTTGGTGGTAGGATAGGCAATCTAAAAAATGAGTGAAGTCAACACAAGGTAAATAAAGATACTAAGAATACATGAGAAAAAGGAAAAATTACAGTAAATGCTATGTCATATACAGAAGGGACCATTCCCTGGAGAAGGATGTCATGCTTGGTAGGGTGGAGGGTCAACGAAAGAGGGGAAGGCCTTCAACGAGATGGATTGACATGGTGGCTGCAATGATGGGCTCAAGTATAGCAGGGATTGTGGGTCTGACACGGGATCGGGCAGTGTTTCGTTCTGCTGTGCATGGGGTGGCTATGAGTCGGAAATGACTCGACGGCACTTAACAACAACAACATACAATTTTTCAACAGCAGAAAAAACAACCAAAAAATGTGTGTGATTATGTAAGTAGATATGAATGCACATATGTGTATAAAAAACTTATGCAAGAAAATGCACATGAGACAGAGGGGTTTCCGGCAAGATGGTGGACTAGGCAGAAGGACTGCACAGACCCTCTTCAACAAAGAAAAGGGAAACCAATTGACACAGACACAGAAGATAATCTTGGAACGCTGAGCCTTGGAGGGAAGGATACAGAAGT
>NW_006921753.1:6374253-6397096 GCF_000298275.1 Orycteropus afer afer
TGAACCACCAGCCTTCTGGTTAGCAGTCAAGTGCCTTAGGCACTATGCTACCAGAGCTCCCTGTTGCATATATATCCACATATATAACAAACGACCTAGGAGGCACAGTTATGGAGGCTTCCTGGAAATATCCAAAAAACTCATGGGATTGATTTACTGAGTTAAAAGGCTTGGAACCATAGTCTCAGGGAACAACTTAGTCAATTGGCAAAACATAGTTCACAAAGATAATATTCTATATCCTAGTTTGGTGAGCAACATCACGATGACATCATCGTGTTGATCCCAACTCCTAGTGATCTCCACTGGGTTTCTGAGGTGGTAAATCTTTATGGAAGTAGATTGCCCAGTCTTGTTTTCACAGAGCAGCTGGTGGGGTTGAACCACCAGCCTTCTGGTTAGTAGTAACATGCCTTAGTCACTGTGCTATCAGAGTTCCTTTTTTTGCTTTGTTTTTTTTTTTAGTTTGGTGACCAACATCATGATAAATGGGGAAAAGATTTAAGCTGTCAAAGATTTCATTCTACTTGGATCCACAATCAACACGCATGGAAGCAGCAGTCAAGAAATCAAATGTTGTGTTGCAGTGGGCAAATCTGCTGCAAAAGACCTCTTTAAAGTGTTAAGTACCAACTGTGTCACTATGAAGACTAAGGTGTGCCTAACCCACTTGTGGTAGTTATGTTTGTGTGTCAACTTGGCTGGGCCTTGTTGAGTGGCTGGGAAGCTGATGGTAGTTATTCCCCATGATGAGACTAGCAATCAGCTCCTTGGTGGGATCTACCGCAAGTAGCTGAGTCGCTGCCTTTGAGAATGTGGTCTGCTTCCTGTATTTAAGGAGAAGCCTTGGGAATGGTCTCCAGCCTATGGCACGCTTGGACCCTGCATGTAGCCATGTCTTTGTTGAACAGCCTGCTATGCTCTGCTGACCTTGGGACTTAAAATGGACTTAAGTTAATGGCCTGCCGTGTGGTTTGGTAACATCGGGACTGTGCCTTTTTACTTGTTAACCTTGGATTGGGGCTTCTCAGCCTCAGCAGCCAGCAGTTGTGTGAGTGAAGAAGCGCTTCTAGCTCCAGTGGGCCAGGAACAGAAGGCAGAGCTGGACCCCAAGGTTGAGGGGCTTTCACCCAGCCCCTAGAGCCTGGCACTTTGAACTTGGAATTAAAGCCTCCAAATTGTAAGGATAAACTCCTGTTTGTAAGGCCATCCCATTTGTGGTATATTTCCTGTCAGAGTGGCACTAGGTAACCAGAACACCAATCATGGGATTTACAATTGCTTCCTATGCATGTGGAAGCTGGACAATGAATAAAGAAGACCAAAGTAGAGTTGATTCCTTCGAATTGTAGTGTTGGCAAAGAATACTGAAAATACCATGGACTGCAAAGAATGAACATATCTATTCTGGAGGAAGTGCATCCTGAATGTTCCTTAGAAGCAAGACTGGCCAGAGTTCATCCCATGTACTTTGGTCAGAGGGACCAGTACCTGGAGAAGGATATCATGCTTGGTAAAGTAGAGGGTCAGCAAAAAAAGGAAGACTCTCAATGAGATGGATTGACGCTGTGGCTACAACGATGGGCAGAAACATAGGAAGGATTGTGAGGATGGTGCAGGACTGGACAGTATTTTGTTCTATTGTTTATAGGATCACTATGACTCAGAGCCAACTCAACAGCACCTAACCACAACAGTTTGGTGAGTCTTAAACACTTGTGAGTGACCATCTAAAATGCAACTATTGGTCTCTACTTGTATCGAATGAAACAGAATGAAGGAAATCAGAAGCTCAAAGAAACAAAACTTAATCAGTGGAACTAATGGTCAAAATGAAATACAGCCTCTCATAACCTGAGACTAGAACTAAAATTATTGGCTACCAGTGCCAATAATTCTGACCAGGGACACAATAGAATGGAAGAGAAATGTAGAACATAACCCCAACACCTAAAAAGTTTATACCTACTGGACTGATAGAAACTAGAGGAACTCCCAAGACTATCAACCTAATATAACCTTAGAATATGGAATTGAAGCTATTTCTGTAGGTTACCTTTCAGCCAAATAATAGATTGATTTATAAAATAAAAAGTATCACCTGTGGAGTAAAGTGCTCCCTTAAACAATGAAATATATGAGACCAAACAGTCAACATTTATCCAGAAACAAAGGTGAAAAGGCAAGGAGAGAAGGGAAGCTAAATCAATGGAAACAGAACAAGCAGAATGGAAATAATAACAATAATGATACACTGTGAAAATTGTAGCCAAAGACACAGAGCAGTTTGTATAAAAATCATTAAAGGAGAATCTAATTTGCTGTATAAAGATTCCCCTAAAACACAATATAATATTATTAAAAATAAAAAAAAATCAGTGAAGACTATTGCTCGTGATTTAGGCTTTTATCTGTTTGCTGAGTAAATAATATTATGTTTGCACAGTACCACTTTGGGTCTCTGAAGCAGTAAATCTTTATGGAAGTAGATTGCCCAATTTTTTTTCTGCAGAGTGGCTGGTGGGTTTGAACCACCAACATTCTGGTTAGCAGCCAAATGCCTTAGGAACTACGCCACCAGATCTCCTTACCTAAATCACATAATGTCCTATTTCACAGAACATATCATGGACATTAAGCAATGCATGCCTGTACTTACAATCAGAGTTTCATTATAGCAGAAAAAGTATACTAATGAAGAGATGCATAGGGTGAGTTCTAGGAGGATTCCCAGTGTGAAACTTCCATGTCTCCAAGGACTCTGTAGTACCTTCCCTCACGCAGCAATGTCTCTCACCAACAAGGAAGCTCATGGACCTCCTGTGTCCAGTGCTTGCACTGGAGATCTCACTACATAATGCAAACTACAGCCTCTCTTCTAAGGTCCATTGATACCATGAGGTGATCATGAAGTATTATTTGGTCACATTTCATCACTTCACCTAACCCGTTATTTAGGTGTGGTCTGGAGTCCTTATCAAAGACACACTTAAATGCTGAGGTTTATTTCAAAGATTATTTCTCAGGAAGTGAGGAAAATGTCCAGATTTTTTGGGTAAATTTGATGTAAACCCCACAGGTTACGTATACATGAATAGTGAAATTACAATGAGTTGTGAAATATACACTTTCTGACACATAAGCTATGAGCTAAAATCTTCAAATAATGCCAGGAAGTTCTCCAGGACCTGAGGATACCTATAAGCAGGAGGGATGGTAGGTCATATATTTGAAAAATAAAATCCCAAAATTGGAAGTGAAAAGCTGCAGAGAATTCTGCCAGAAAAACATTAAGCTTTCAAGCCTCTGTACACTGGAGTGGGTTGGGTATAAACGTTGAGTATGCTAATCCAAGTGTCCCCGCAAGTCCCCTTAAATTATATACAAAATTTTGTGTACATGTGTTTTGTATTTTTTGTTCATTTGTTTTTGGTTTCTCAAAGAGAGAACAAAGGTTCATATCTTTACTTATATTCTCAAGGGGTACATAATTTAAGAAAGTTTAAAAAACATTTATAAATATTTAATTTAATTCAGTATTAATTGGATGGGAGCTCCAGTGGCATAGTGCCTAAGGCATTTGACTGCTAACCAGAAGGCTGGTGTTTCAAACTCACCAGCCACTCCTCAGAAGGAAAATTGGGCAATCTACTTCCATAGTGATACTTCCTCAAAAACCCAAGGAGGGGTTGACATGAGTCGAATCCGACTTGAGAGCAGTGTGTTTTTTTATTTATTGGACACATATTTGGTAGGTACTCTTTTTTGGGAACTGAGTCCCAAAGATGTGTGAGGCAGTATTTCTACGGTAAACATTTTTAGCATTTGGTTCTCATGGAGTGGGGGTGAGGATAATTATGAAGGAAAATCTGTATTTCAAGGTTACTTTGAATAAGTACTAAGTGGAGCAGAAGGGATATGCTTTAAATTGTAAGTCATGAATTTTTTTCATTATGGCAGATGGTTTGGAGAATGCTGTATGGAAAAGGTAAGCTTCAATGGAGTTTAAAAATTAAGGGGGTGTTTGTATAAATAAATGGAGGAAGAATAATCTAGGCTCAAAGAGTAAAATAATAAATAAATTATATTTGTAATTCTAAGACCTATGCTTATAGGTCTTAGAATTACATTATGTCTTCCAAGCTAACAACAACAATAAATAAATAACTGAATTCTAGAGTTTATAAAAAGATGCAGTAGAAGGTAAGTTTCCTTTTGGACCATTTCAGGAAAAGTTTGGAATACAACATAAAGATGTACAGATTTTCTTCTGCAGACAGCAAGAAGCCACTCAATATCACTTGAGAATACAAATGACATGTGATATGATCCAACCTGTGATTTTGGAAAAAAAATATTCCAACAGCAATGCAAAGGATAAATTTAAAAGGAGATTAGAGGCAGGAAGAGACTGTTAGATGACTAATGCAACAGTCTAGACCAAAAAAAAAAAAAACATGAAGCTTAAGTTAGTGTACGAGCAATGAAGAGTAGAAAAAAGGATGTATGCATAAAAAGTAAGGTGAAGTAGAATCTATGTTACATGACCATTTATAAATTTGCTCGAATGAGAAAGGGTCTATAGAGGGTTGAAGGAAAGGAAAAAAAGCAAAATGATTAACATTTGTATCTTTTGAGACGGAGAGTTCCCAGTAATAGCATTACCAAAGAAGAGCTCAATATGAGAGAGATATTCAGTTTGGACTTCAGGAGTCAGGGGTAGAAATAGGGATTTGGAAGTCCTTAACTTTTAAAGAAGAAGACTTGGTGGCACAATAATTAAGCACTCAGCTGCTAAGCAAAACTTGGTGGTTCAAACCCATCCAGAGACTCCACAGGAGAAGAGACCTGGGGATGTGCTCCGCAAAGATTACCACCGAGAAAATCCTATGGGCAATTTCTACTCTGACACATAAGGTCTCTATGAGTCAAAATTGACTCAACCACACCTAAGTCCAGCAACTTTGAAGAAATGTTAAAGTCATTTATTTCATTGTATAATTGAGTTCATGGAGAGAGTGTCAAACACAAAGAGAGCTAAGAAAGTACCTTGGAGATTAGTAACAATAATAATAATAAAAATAACAGTTTCCTAGACAAAAAAAAAAAAATCATGAAGCTTAAGTTAGTGTACAAAAAAAAAAAAAAAAAAATCATGAAGCTTAAGTTAGTGTACAAGCAATGAAGAGTAGACAAAAGGATAGTTTCCTAGGCTGATATTTAGCCCGCAGTACATAGTAAGGCTGTTTCCATTGTTTCAGCCAATGTCTGTTCCCATTGTGTAGTGCATCTGCTTTGCAAGGCCTGTGATGCACTGGAAATTATATAGTCATTCTCAGCTAGTATGGACTGAAAATGATTATAGTTAAGAAGCATGTCAAAATAAAGATTGAGCAAAAAAGTCTGAGAATAAATCATCAGTGAAATAATAAAGGAAAAGCAGGATAAGAAGGTACCAAGTATGCATATTGATTATGGGATTATTGCTAACTTACTAAAAGCAGTTTCAGTAGAGAGGAGAGGGGAATTAATGTAGCTTCCTGGGTCCTGTGCTCAAGTGAGTGTCATTGTGGTGAAACAGAGGCAGCAAATGCAGATTAGTCTTTCTACAAGTTGATTAGGGGAAGCAAAGAAAGAGGGGATATGTCAGTCAGAATTTACTTGGATTTTTAAGTGAGAGAAATCCTAATTCAAACAATTTTAAACAAAAACAACAAAAGAAAAAACAGGGTGGGGGTAGTAAATGGATATGCCAGGGTTATAAACACTCTCCAAACAATAGACATGAGATTTTTCAGTACTGTGATAATATTTCAACTTTTCTTTCTCTTTAAAGCTCCTACGTCTAAATCCTATCTAGCTTCTGCAAGAGAAAAAAGAATTATTTTCCAGGATTCATAGAAAGGTTTTTTTTTTTTTTTTTTTTTTTTAAATCTCAAATGCTGAAGATCAAGTTTATCATGTTCTTCAGTCACATTAACATTGCCCTCATAAGGTCTTTACTTTATTGTATGTATTTATGCATATATTTACTGTGTGAGATACCATTCTATTTGCCCTGAAGAAAACAATTTTGATTTGTATAATTTATACAATTTTATTTTATTGTGTTTTTGCAAAATGTGTACTGTTTTGTGTGATTGCAATTTAACTTTCCAAAATTTTGTTATATATCCCATATTTGTCATTAAGCATTGTTTTAAAGTTCCAGTTATGTTACAAGTAAAATTCTTCTTCTTCTTCTTGCTAATAATATATAATGCTCCACAGTGTCTCCATCAAGTTTTCCCTATCTCTTTCAGTGATTAATATTCAGGTGTTATGTGTTTCACCTGTCACAAACAACTTCTTTATTCACTAATATGGTGGGCACTGTTTTGGGTACACGGGACACCCAGTAATCGAAATATTCCTGCAACAAACAGAGAAAGAGAGAGATTATATATATATATATATATATATATATATGATACAGGAAAATATATGATACAATATATGATACATTGGATTTTATGTGGATACATGTTCCATTCATAGAGCAATAGTGTATAAAGGTGGGATAGTGCCTAAAGCATTTGACTGCTAACCAGAAGGTTGGCAGTTCAAACCCATCAGCCACTCCTCGGAAGGAAGGTTGGGCAATCTACTTCCATAGAGATACCGCCTCGGAAACCCAAGGAGAGGTCACTATGAGTCAGAGACGACTCGATGGCACTTAACAACAACAACAACAGCAACAACAATTAGCTTAGGCTAGATAAATGCCAATTGCTAAACCAGTAGATTGGGTTGGGATATAGTTCACTCAAAGAAAATGCATATGAGATATCCTACTGAAATAAATCATGGAAAATAATTAATGCTAAGCCGCAAATACAACAGATATCCTCTGAAGTTGGGAAAGAAAGCTACTTGGTAGAGGAAACCTTCTTGGTCTTAGAAATTTGAATTATTCATAATGAATAAAAGTATTTTTATATTAAAAAAAATGAGAGTTTCTGATTCAGTAAATCTGGGGAGCACCAAGATTTTGCATTTCTATCAGGTTTCCAGCTGCTGGTATGAGTACCACATTTTGAGAACCACTGCTCTGTTCCAATGATTAAAAGTTACTAAATGTCATAATTTAACAGTCCTGTGAGGATCAAAGGAAATAATACATGTTAAGGTACTTGATAATTGTACCCATGAAACTTAAAAAAGTGTTGATCATTACTATTTCATTTATCATGTGGATCTTAAAGTGAATAATTATATTAATCTTTGATGACTTTTCAAGAAAAAGAAAATATAAAGAAAGGATAGTGAACAATAAACTCGAGTATTCGAAATATAAATTTCACTTCCTTCACAAATTTCCCAATGAGTATCTAAGTTCTTGATGATGACTTTATTGATTCTTATTAGAATTCCCAGAAAGGTTGTGTAATCATATATTTAATTTAGTGCAAAGATCAGGTTAAAAAGCTCACCCTTTGAAATATAACCTAATAAAATCAATATAAAATGAATAGGCTCAGCCATCTATAAGATGGTATCTGAAAGATATTAATGAAACTAACAAGCCTTTTGCAAAATGGTCAAGTCATCTCTTGAGTCTAATAAAAACCTGGAGTGCCTCCTAATCTAATTACGGTGACCAGAACTTATTCTCAAGACTACATACAGTTTAACCATGGGAAAAAGAAGCTGTGTTGTTACCTGCTTAATTTGGTGATGTGCTAATGTAGGGAGGTGGTCTGTATAAGGAATAAAAAAACAAATAATTAGGCAGTAGTAACTTATGGGTATATATCTAGTACTGTTCTGAGAAGAGGGTGAATGTATTTGGTGAACATAAGTCACTAAAGAAGGATAGTTTTAAAACCAAGAAGGAGAATATATCAGGGTTATTTATTTATTAAAAAAAAATTGCTGTGGAGTCAATTCTGATTAATAGTGACCCTACAGAACAGACTAGAACTGCCCCAGGGGGTTTCCAAGGTTGTAAACCTTTTCCAAAGAACACTGTCACTTCTTTCTCCCACAGTGTGGCTGTTGTTGTTGTTGTTGTTATTTGCCATCGAGTTGGCCCCGACTCATAGCGACCCCTCCTTGGGTTTCTGAGGCAGTCTCACTACGGAAGTAGGAATGCCCAACCTTCCTTCAGTGGGTTCATATCTCCAACTTTTCGGTTAGTTACTGAACACTTAACCATTGTGCAACCAGGACTCCTTTTGTTGTTGTTAGGTGCCCTCAAATCAACTCCCACTCATTAGCAACTTTATGCATAGTAGAATGAAATGTTTCCCAGTCCTATCCATTGTTCATAGGGAGCTCTGATGGAGCAGTGGGTAAGGCATTTGGCTGCTAACCGGAAGGTCAGTGATTCAAACCCACCAGCTGCTCTGTGGAAGAAGATGAGGCAATCTACTTCTATAAAGATTTACATCCTTAGAAATCCAATGGGCGTTGCTATGAGTTGAAAACAACTGGATGGCAGTGGCATCCCTTGTTCATGATTGTTGGTATGTTGATTCCATTGCTCTGGCTATTATGTCAATCAATCTCATTGTGGGTTTTCTTAGTTTTCGCTCACTTTCTCCTTTACCAACCATGAGGTCCTTTTCTAGCAACTGATCTTTCTTGATATCCACAGTAAGCCAGTGTCTTGCCATTCTGCTTGTATTTCTTCTTAGATTGATTTGTTCTTCTTAGTTTGTAGCAAATAGCTGGCAAGACCATGAATAAAGGATTTTCTTGAATTAGGTTATATTCTGGTTATTTCTTTGGCCTTGTGGGTGGCTGAAGAGGTATAAAGGTGGTATATTGAATCCTAGGTATTGATATCGCTATCTCCTAGGAGGCTTTCTAACATTACAAAATTTTAATTTATTTCTTGGTACTTTCTTGCCACTCTCTTGAAAGTTTAGTTAATAAAAGTACATTTCCAAGAGGCTACTCAATTTTGAGCAAATTAACAAATCTGTGTTTCTGGAATACAAAACTAAAGACCACACACTCTGTGCCCTGAGGACCCAATCAAGTTATCGCTACCCAGACTTAGTAGCTCACTGACTTCTTTCTTTAACATCTTCACTGAAATGCAAGAGTTAGTGCATTTCCTTCTCTTTTTATTATGTTTAATATATTAGAGTCTTTATATTTCCCAGTTTGGTGAAATAATAGTACTTGGGTTTTAAGGAACATAAATAAGTAAGATGTTAAATCTCTAGCTACAAATAAAGCTGTTCGACTGTGTGTGTGAATACGTGAATGATCTTTATTCAGAAAATTCATCTTAATTCATTCTATATTGATATAATAATATGTAGAAAATAATGATAACCACATCCAATTTTCTGAACATTAATTATGTGGAATTACTAGCAAATCATCATGAAAAATCTCTGCATTTCAGGGCCATCTAGTTAAGCACCCAATCCTTAAGAAATATATCAGTGTCAAACATGGCTCTATAATTAATTATAAGATTTTTACAGTGTCAGAGAAGCCTTATTTTACTTGGTGCCAGAGGGCAGAGTAAGGACCAATTAGTGCAATTACAAAGAGTCCAATTATTTTTTTAATTAGAAAGACATTTCTAAGAAACAGAACTTTTGAAAAATTTAATGGACTTCCCCAAATTGAAAATCTTCAAGCAATGAGTATATGATCACTTGTGGGCGATACTGAGGGCATTTGGACATCACATAAGGACTTGATCAAGAGACTTATGAAACCCCATCCCATTTGGAATCAATAATCCTGTAAAAATATTCAACTCAGGAATTTTTAATAGTTTCACTCCATTTAGGCCTGAAATTAAAAAATCCAAAGAGGCCTACCTTGTTTCCTTTTAGTTTCTCAGCAATGCTTTAAACATTCCTATCGAAGAGCCCTCACACAGGCTGCTCACTTAGACTCACATACTCACTCTCTCCTCTTGCCCTCTCTCTCCTCTGGAAGTGAGAGTAGCCACGAATTTCTCCACCTGACATTGTTATGCAGATGGAAACAATAGCATGTCCCGTCCAGAGCAACCAACAGCAGTAACCATCAATGTGGGCCAGTGACCCAGAACCAGATACAAAGCATATGGCCTTAAAAATTTTGGCCTACACTTGTGGAAGAAGAGCCCCAGGACTGTTAACATTTTTCAACAGTCCAATGAAATTCAGTGTCAGAAATTAAGTAGTTATAGAAAAATAAAAAGATTCTTCTTTGATACCCAAACTATATACTGATAGTCATACCAACTGTAGTGAATTGAAAGAATCTATCAAATTAGATTTGCAGATATTGGAAATTGTAAGACAATATATTCATTTAGTCTGTTTCATTTTCACTGGGCATTTGTGGTGATAAAGAATTTTTTACTTAGTGACCAAAGTTCCACAATGTCAAATTCACTGCTTCTGAATTCTGTTTTAATTGGCGATAACACAATCTAAATTGTGTTGCAAAAAATTTATAAGAATTTGCTTTATGAGTGATCAACATGGTGGCCTTGAGGAAAAGGAAGACATAGAGAGATACATGAGAGGTACAGACAACAAAGATGAATGCTTCTGCACATACTGTACTATGTTGTCAGTGAAGGCAAACATGGATATATGGGTGGATAGATGGGTGGACAGGCTGAACTATTAGGTATGTCTATGAAGCGGGGAGTGTACCCAAGACCATGTACAGGGTTGGCAGACAACGGCCCTATAACTGTATTTCTATGATCTGAATTTCCAGGTGTATAGTAGAGCTGACAAGGGTCAAGGTTGTAGCCACTTCTTGGTCACAGCCAGCTACCCAGAGGGACCGAGTAGTTGAACCTGTGGGCTCAGGACCATAGCCACAAGGGACATCAAGCTCAATTGGCATAACATACTACACAAAACATTGTTCCACCTCCTAATTTGGTGAGTAGCAACTGGGATCTTAAAAGCTTGCAAGCAGCCATCTAGATGCAACAATGAATGGGTCTCTCCTCGTCCAGAGCAAAAAGAATGGAGAAAATCAAAGATTCATGGAAACAATTAGTCCTAGCAACTGGTACACCATGTGATCCGCAGCCTATATGAGACCAGATGAACTTGATGGTGCCCGGCTACCACTGTCAACCACTCAGAGGAGGATCTATGTAGAAGATCCTGGAGAGAGAGGGAGAACAATGTGGAACAAAACTCAAAATCATTTGGGAAAAAAAAAGAGGGGACCAGGTTTGCTAGTCTAATAGAGTCTGGTGGAACCACTGAGACTGTGGCCCCTAGCTGCCCTTCAGGTCTGGAATTGAATCCACACCCGTGGCTTCCAGCCAAACAAAAGACAGGCATATGAGTTGAACATTTACCTGAGGTAGATGCACTCCTTGGAGAGAACAATCATGGGAGAAAAAAGGGCTGTTTTTGCACAGGGAGATAGCCCAGGGGGCCAGAGTGCATGGAGAGATGGACACAGGGAAGAGGTAACTATCAGGAGGAAGTGGGAAGGGGAGCTGTTGCATTGGGGTAAATTGTAGTCAATGTCATGAGACAAAGTGTATGTGAACTGCTGTATGAAAAGTGTATACTTTTCTGTATACTTTCACTCAGATCAAAAAAAAAAATTGATTTATATGGTGTGTGCCCTCTTACCTCCATCTGACAATAAAATGCTCATACCCTCCACTGATAATAAAATTATAGTCAAAGTTTTGTGGTTTTTTTTTTTTTTCTCTTTCATTAAAGATACTCATATCACTCTAGCATGCAGGGGACTATTGGTTAATTTTTCTTAAAGAATAAATGCCAAGTTTCTGTCTTAAAATTTTAGTATAATAATGACTCCTCAACTCACTAAATAAATTTTAATTTAAATGTTCTTTACTTTGAAATTTTCTGTGTTTAATCTACATTTTTTCTACTACAGCTCACGACCATTGTATCCTAGTCCTTTCCCCTTGCCTGGAAAAAAATAATGGCTCCCTGGCCTCTATTTAAGATCCTTCTATGTCATTATATACCAGGGTTTTATCTTCCTTTTCTCACTGTAATTAGGGCGACAGTCCTAACCTTGACTTCATGCTCTCACTTTTCAACTTTTTTCCTGTATCACATGCAAACTCTCCCACCATCACTCATTTTCACCTCAAGTGTACATCTCTTTCAGCAAGCTGACACCACTGGAATCTTGCTGGAGATTAAAATTGAGAGATAGTTATTAATCCCAAGGTGGCACTTCTGAATTTTAAAATCAATTTGAAATAATCAGCCTTAGCAAGTGCTTTCATGAGGCTTCGCAAGCCATCTGAATTAAAAGTACCTTGCTTCACAGCATGCTAGAAATTCACTGTTGAACTTGAAATTTGTTGAGGGTTGTGGAATACTTGGTGGCTTTGATCAAGTCACTCTTTTGCTCAAAGTTCTCTTGCTTATCTACTTAAAAAATTAAGTCATAAGTCCATACTCTGAGACTGAAGGCTTTATAACTGAAGGCTTCCAAACTTCCTCTTCAGTATGACTGTGTACTACTTACGCAGAAGCCTTCATTTTAGTCTCATTGGGCTACTCAGTATAACTGAGTGGGTTTTGCTCATTGTAGTTGTATCTATTCATTAAAATTTAGTACATAAACAAGTCAACACTTTAATCTTAAATTGTGTCATATAATTATATATGCTAAATTGGTATACTGAGGATAAGGGATACTTTTCTTTTAAAATTATTTTAAAGTGATCATTCTAAAAGTATTTTTATGTGATTTTAGGATTGCTACCAAGAAGGAAAAAAATATCTAATTGTGATATGCATGTTTTCATCCCAAATGAAATAGCTCTATTCCACATAAGTATCTCTTATTTTTGTGCTTAAAGTCAATATGGTTAGTGTATTACAGGTGACTTTCCTGAGAGTTCTCTATCTTGGTGCCTAGATGGTTCCTATGGACAAGAGAATTGAACGATGAAAGTGAGGACCTCTATTAGGAGAGAAGAAAGGAGCATATTTTCCTGACTCCAACACACATGAAGTCACCATGAGTTGGAGTCCACAGACCAGCAACTGCTTTTGTTTTGTTTTTCGTTTTTTAACAATGCATTTACATTTCTGGTCTCGTGAAGGTCTTATTCAAGGGAGATCTGAGACCGAAGAGCAAGGTCTGTGTAATAATTGATTCTACATCAAAATTCTATGAATAATATCAAATAACTAGGCCCAATACTATAAACTTCTTTAGCAAAGAAAATGCCTCAAAGAGAACATATTTCAATAAACCAATATAGTTCATGCTAATTCAGACCAATTGTGCCCATTTAGAAACAAAAAAAAACAAACTTACTGCCGTCCAGTCGGATCTGACTCATAACGACCACGTCTTGGGTTTCAGAGGAGTTAGCATTACGGAAGTAGATTGCCCAATCTCCCTTCCAAGGAGTGGCTGGTGGGTTTGAACTACCAGCCTTCTGGCTGGTAGTCAAATTCCTTAGGCACTACGCCACCAGAGCTCCCTTCTGAACAGGGGCCAGAGCATCCCAGTCTGTTATATGAAATAACAGCAAGGACCATCTGGGGCAAGCATTTGATTTAGATTTTGTACAAGAAATAACAGTGAAAAAATACCTACACTTTGGGGATTTCATTTTTCAGGCGGTTAAAGGTCAAAGCCCTCAGAAGGAAATCTTTGGTAATGCCTAGAAAAGTTGTATTACGATTAAGTGGAATCAAATTTACACATTAGTTGAGAGAGTTGACGTAGAGCTTTTAGAAACAATGTTTAGATTGTTGCTTTAAAGTATCTTTGTTTACAAACTGTCTCCAAAACCAAAAAAAAAAAAAAAAAAAAACAAACTCACTGCCCTCAAATCGATCCTGACTCATAGCGACCCCTCCTTGGGTTTCCAAGGCGGTATCTCTATTGAAGTAGATTGCCCAATCTTCCTTCCCAGGAGTGGCTGGTGGGTATGAACTGCCAGCCTTCTGGGTAGTACATTTAAAAATTAAGCGCTTGTCATTTAAGAACCTTAGGGCTATATTTTACATTTTATATAGTCCTTCTTTAAAGATCACAAGTATATTTAATCTGGTGAGTGAATAATGCTCAAGTTATAAAGCAACATTTTTAAAAAAAATCACACCACTGAAATCTTTCAATTTCAATGATTTCACATTTTAAAAGCCATTAATGTTCGTGTTTTATGATAAAATTGCATATCTGGTCAACCAACTGAAGATGTGTAATTATTTTTCCAACTTTTATTTTCAAACAGTGAATGCTAGATCTCCTTTGTCATCGTAAATGGTCTCTAAAATTACAGATTTCTAGAGATAGTATTGAGCCATCAATCAAAAAAGTTTTGAAACTTGTTAAAACCCTCTTGACAAATTTAAGGCAGATATTATATACCTGGGCACTTATTCAAAAAACAACCAAAACACTATGCATTGATAATCTATTACAAGAGAAGAAATACCGATTTACAGATATATGTTTTCCACTGTTTTCTGCAGATTTCAAATATTCTTGCAAAGAAATCTATAACATATAGTGTCTTTAGTTTCATATGACTTTTAAAATATTGTGTATGTATATAATTCACATATATCTCACTGCCATAATTAAAATGTAAGCAGAACATTGATAGCTAAAACCTTACATCACAGGTTTATTGGTATAGTTTTTCCAATGGAAAGGGATACAAAACAGAGACTAAAATAGAGAACTACGATTTGCCATGAAAATACATATGGTGTGAAATGAATGGATATTTCTAGCAGTTTGTATTTAAATTACTAATTTTCATGAAAGTTTTTCTCAAATTTAAAAAAGGCACTTTTTTTCAGGTAGAATGAAGCATGTACAAATGCGTCTCAAAAGTTTGCCTAGCTTCACTGTTTCAATGAGCCTTTTTATATAGAAAAATTATTATGTGTATAAATGCTAGATTACCAGTTGTTCCATTTTTATTACTTGGCACTATCTCTTGCTGAAAATTTTTTGTCTTGGACAGAAATCTTTATAATGTATAGGAACAATACAGAGAAGAAAGATACACAGAGTAAAGATTTGAACAAGAAGTGTTCACAGATATTAAATGAAAGAAGTGAATAATCAACCATGTGATGTTAACTGAGCATCCCTTACACAGAACCCAGTGGAAGATGATGGCAATGTCAAATACATTGTTCTAGCTGTCAAGGATTTACTCATGTAATAACTATTACTTATTATTAAAATTGATTATTATGGCTATTGCACAACTATTATCTATTATATCAAGTACAGTATTAGTCTCTGAAGATGGAGGTACCATTCTGCCCTCTATGACCTTACAGTTGAGCAGTGAGAGAAGTTTGTAGATAATCAAACACAAAAGAGCAAAAGGGCTGGGGTAAAAATGATCATCCTGGCACTCTAGGTGCAGAACTAACAAACACTCAGCATTTGAGTGATATGGATGAGCAGAGTTGGAGATGAGGACTCAGTTTGTAGACAGTCATATAAATCCTCCTGCAAGGAGGGTCAAGTGCTGAAAGAGCAGCTGGTGATCAACAGCCAATGAAGGTAGTGGGAATGTCCAAGCACAGAGACCAAAAGTACAAGATTACAGTACATAGTTGCCAAGATTAGAGGAAATAGGATATAGTTCAGAACAGGCAAACTGATTACATGTCTGGGCTAGAGGAAATTTATGCATGTATAAAATTAAAGAAATATTGAAGTGATTAAAATATCACTCACTAAAGAAATATATATTGAGCAGTGTCTATAGGCTAGCACACTTGGTGATGCTGGAAACACTGTGGTGAACAGACAAGAGACTCCTTGCTTTCATGAAATTCAAAACATATCAGTTTAGGCAAAATCTGGATATGCAATTACAGAAAAAAGTAATAATTATAGTAATGACAAATGTAGAAAAGGAAAAGCACAGGTGTTCTTAAAGCAAGGTGCTGAGGAGGTGGCTAAACTGGCCTATGGTTTGAAAGAGAGATTAATTTAGGATGAGCAGGAGTTATCTGGAGGGAGACCAGGTTATGCAGTGGTTATAGTGCTAGTTTGCTATGGTAGTTAAGGTTGTGTGTCAACTTGCCTAGGCAGCTGGATATAGTCATTCCCCATGATGAGATTGTAATCACGTCCATGGTGGAATCTGCTGTGAGAAGCTAGGTAGTTCTCTTAGGGGTATGATCTGCTTCCAATACATAAGAAGTTTTGATAAAGGTCTCCAAATTTTTGGAACATTTGGTTCATGCATTTGGCAAAGTCTTCATCTCAGTGGCCTGCTGTGTTGCCTGATGATTTGGGGGTTAAGATATGCCTCTAGCTTCAGTGGACCAGGAACAAGAAGCAGAGGTAAAGGCCAAGGTCAAGGTATCTTCATCCAGCCCCTAGAGCCTGCACTCTGAATTTGGACTTCTAGCTTCCTGAACTATAAGAGAAGAAGTTCTTGTTTGTAAAAGTCATCTACTTGTGGCATGTCTGTTATAGCAGTACTAGAGAACCAAGACAGTTGTTAATCAAAAGTCACTGGTTCAAACCCACCAGCCACTCTGCAGGAGAAAGATGTGGCAATCTGCTTCTGTAAAGATTCACAGCCTTAGAAACTCTATAGGGCAGTTCTACTCTGTCTTATAGAGTTGCTATGGGTTGGAATCAACTCTATGGCAGTGGGTTTGTAAGTTGGGGGTGTTTTGTTTTGTTAAGAGTTATCTAAGAGGAAACAAGGGTCAAAGAGGAAAGACTGAGCATCTCAGTCAAAGTGAACATGATATATGAAGACCCTGAAGTAGGAAAGATCACATCAAGTCACCTCTTAAAAAACTGAAGGAGTATCAAGGTGGCTAGAACTCTGAGAGAAGAATAAAGTGGCTTGAGATCAAATGAAAAAGAAATGTAAAAGTCTAATCACACAAAGATATTTAGGCCTAATTAATAATTTTGGCATAATTGTAGGAACATTTGGATGTCAAAGAAGGATTTTTACTAAAAAAGTGACATGGCCCTATTTGCAAACTTAAAAGAAGACTCAGTTATAGTGTGGTGGATAGTTTGTATTTGAGCAAAAGTGGATATATGATTCTACTTTAAATGCTATTTCAGTAAGTAACATAATACCATAAACCAGGATCATGGGTACAAAGTTGGAAACAAGTAGAAGAAGCCAAAGAATATTTACAAGGAGTCATCAGTAGGTCTCCATGGTTGATAGAATGCGAAGAGTAAGAACGATAAAAGTGTTAAATATTTACTCTTCAGTAAATGGGTAGTTTGTCATTATCTGATATGGGGAACACTGGAGGTGAAAAGTCAATGGAGGAAAAGCAATTATTTTATTTTGGATGTATTAACTTGAGGTGCCTGGAGATAACCAAGTAGGAATTTTAAGTATTTTGTTTGATCTAGAATTTAAAGAAGACTTGTAACCTGAAGACAAAGCTGAGAGTTATCAAAGAGTAAATGATAAAAGTAAGTTATAGAAGGGAGTGGATAAGATCACATAAGAAAAAATATTGAATGAAAAGAGAAGGCCTTGGCAACAGCCTTATGAGTCTTCAACTCTTCAAGTTAGACAAAGGGAAGATGAGTTGGAAGAAAACAATGTACAAAAGGAACAACTAGTCAGATATGAGGGAGCTCTGCTGCCATAGTACCTAAGGCATTTGACTGCTAACCAGAAGGCTGGCAGTTCAAATCCACCAGCCACACCTCAAAAGGAAGATTGGACAATCAACTTCTGTAGTGAAAAAAACAAACCAAACCAAACCCACTGCTGTGGAGTCGGATCCAACTCATAGCACCTTCTCCTTGGGTTTCTGAGGCAGTATCATTGCAGAAGTAGATTGCCCAGCCTTCTTTTGGAGGAGTGGCTGGTGGGTTTGAACCACCAGCCTTCTGTTTTGCAGTCAAATGCCTTAGGCACTACACCACCACCTTGGAAACATGAGGAGGGCTTGCTATGAGTCAGATGCAATTCAATAGTAATGAGTTGTTTTGTTTTGCTTTGTTTTTTTCTGGTCAGATATGAAAGAATACCAGAAGAAAGTATTTTCATGGAAGTCTGAGCCACACAATGTCTCAAGAAGGCTTCAGTGATCAACTGACTCTGATGAAAGAGCAAATAAGATCAGAAATTAAAGAGTCTGCTAAACTTTCTAACATGAAAATTATGCCTAGTGAAAGGCTATTTTAGTCGTATGATGGATATGGAAAAACATTTGGAACATAAAGAAGAATGAGTTAGAGGTGAGAAAGCAGAGAGGGAGAGGAAAAAAATATATTTTGAAGAATTTGACCAACAAGAGTAGAACAATACTAGAATAGTAGGTGAAGGGAGTATGGAGGCAAGAAAGAATTGTGGAGAGATACAGAGGTCATCTCATGCTAAAAGTTATTTATTTTTATCCTCAAAGGAAAGTAAAATTAATGGGGACATCAAGCATGTTTCTGAAGTTTCTTGGTTTGGAATTTGTGCCATTCACTGAAAAGAATAAAAATGGATTTGAAGAAATTAGGTACTTTTATTTAGTTTAAAGCATCTTAGGGACCTTTGAATGTGTTACTCAGTGATTGATACATTTATAAGATTCTCAAGAGTACCTAAGTAATCAAGTTGGAAAGAAAAAACAATAAGTAAATACTATGAGTAAAACTGAATTGCACTGACCCTAAGCCTGTAAGGAATTCAAAGAGGAGAAAGTTTTTCACTAACGAGAAATGTAAAAACTGTTTTCACTAAAGAAGTGATGTTTCAGTCACCTTGAAAGGATAGATAAAATTGGAAAAGGAAGGGGAAAAGTTACCAAAAGGTAGAACAACATGTACAATGGAGGAAAAAATAAACACATTCAATAGGAATAAAAGGAAGTCAGATTGGAAATACTTTTCCAGATCATTTTGAGTCAAAATCACCATCAACACTTTCTTTGATTTATAAAGAAATACACACACACACACACATGTGCACAAAAATATGCACACATGTACACACCAAGTTAGAAGTAAACCATGGAAATTTATGGAGGGGTGAATGAAACACCTGGCCAGTTAATCATACTTTTACCATGTAACTGTTTAAAATCAAAGTGAGAAAAATAAGTGATCTCTAACAAAATGATAGTTTCTTCTGTATTATTTAGAAGATCTGGTGGTATAGTGGTTAAGGCATTTGGCTAATAACAAAAAGGTCTATGTTTTGAGTCTATCAGTTGTTCCAAGGGAGAAAGATGAGGCAATCTGCTTCACTAAAAATTTACAACCTTGGAAACTCTGTGGGACAGTTCTACTCTGTCCTTTAGGGTTGCCATGAATCAGAATAGATTGATGGCAATAGGTGGGTTCTGTCATAATTAACAGTTTTCAATGTATCTTCATATCCATTACCTCATTTTATCTTCCTATCAACAGAGTTTCAGAGAGACTTAGCAATTACCTAAGATTATACAGCTTGTAAGTAACTGAGAGAAATTGGAACATAAGTCTTTAAAGAAAAAAAAAAACTTTTTAGTGCGATTTGGATGAAAGTTTACAGAAAAACAATTCATAAACATTTTGATTTGTGACATTGATTGCAATCCCCAAAATGTAACAGCATTCTTTCCACTTCCTCCCTGTGTTTACCATTTCCTTTTGTCCTTCTTTCCTATCCCTTCCTGATTTCTGAGCTTTATCTCTGGGCAAATGCTGCCCAATTGATCTCATATCGTTGTGTTGTTCGTTCAAGGGGTCGTATCTTCCTGGTGTTATTTTTCTCCTTATTGGCCTATCTAAGGAAGGTGGGGCAATCCTACTTCCGTAGTGATAACTGCCTCAGAAACCCAAGGAGGGGTCACTAGGAGTCGGGGCCGACTCAATGGCAAATAACAACATAACAACAACAAGCAACTTTGGTGGCACAGTGTCTAAGGCATATTTGACTGCTAACCAGAAGGCTGGCAGTTCAAGCCCACCAGCCACTCCTCGGGAAGAAGGTTGAGCAATCTACTTGCATAGTGATACCGCCTCAGAAACCCAAAGAGGGTTTGCTATGAGTTGGATCTGACTCCATGACAGTGAGTTTAGTTAGTCTGTATTGTTTGGTTGAAAGTTGAGCCACAGACATGAAGTAGGTTCCAGCTTTGAAGGGTATTTAAGGGTCATAGTTTGGATTTCCACCAGTCTGTATCAGACCACTAAGCCTGGTCATTTTTGTTAATTTGCATTTTTTCTTCCACTCTATCCAGGACTTCCTATTGTGATCCTTTTCAGAGCAGTGGTAGCTGGTTCTTCTAGTACTAGCTCTTCTGGTACCAAGATCATGGAGGATGAGTTTGCATGGCCCATTTGTCCTTTAGACTACTTGTTTCCATGTGTCTTTGATTTTCTTCACTATTCTTTGCCACAGACAAATAGTTCCACCTTAGATGGTCACTCAAAAGTTTTAAGACTCCAGTACTACTCACCAGATAAGAGCTAGAACATTGTCTTTGTAGACTGTTATGTCAATTGACCTTAATGTCCCCTGAGATTATGGTTCTGAGCCCATAGACCCAGTGACTCATTCCCTCAAGATGTTCAGTTACAGCTAAGAAGTTTTCATAACTTTATCCCCTTTATCCTCTACTACATTCATGGGTATATTTGCAGCACATATAAATACATAGGTAGAAATATTCTCTGCCAATTCTATATATATTTGTGGGTACAGTCCCATTCGTCTTCCTATTCCTATTCAGCTTTTGTGTCTAAGTATCCACTCATAGATTACTGTTATTACTGTTATTGTAGAATTATGTGTGTAATAGTATTTGCCCTTGTTGCTTTTAATTCTAGTGCTCTTCCCAGACAGAATTGTCAAAAGGAAATCAAGAAAGCAATATCACTGATAATAGTCACCTGTGGTGAAGTGAATTACTTAGTGTAGCCTTTCTAGCCAGACTTCTCCATTTTGTGATTTATTATAAATCTTATCCTTTATGCCTGCGGTTATGGTCTCATTTTGGAATGACTAGTCTGTTAAGTTAATGAGGCAGGATTAGAGAGGGATGTAGCTTGAGTCATTGCCTTACTAGAGGGTATGATTCAAGTCAGCATTCTTATTTTCCTGGAGGGTGTGGTCTGCATCCAATATATATAAATGTTTTGGCAAAGTTCTCTTTCTTGCTCTGGATCCTGCATCTGACCTCCAGTTCTTGAGACTTGAGCAAGCAGCCTATCCTCTGGCCTGATTCACCAGCTTCTGCAGATTTCTGAGCCAATAGACCACCATATGACCACCATATGTCAGCCCCTGCAACCATGTGAGTTAAGAGACTCCTCCAGATTGATGCCTGACTCAAGGATTTGGTACTTGCCAGCTTCCACAACCATGTAAGACGTTTCCTTGGTGGCTCTTGAATTCTGTGAAAAATTTCAGCAAATTATAGAATGTTAACACAGGAGGGAGTGTACTGAGAGGAGGAGGAGGAGTTGGTGTAATAGATGATGGCATGGTATAGCAGTTTGGAGAAGTTGCACATGTGGTACATCTTTAACCTCTGCCTCATAGAGACTAGACTTGTGCTGCTCCTTCTAAAAGAATTCATTCATGGACTGCATAAAGATGAAGCACTTAGGAATAAATCTAACCAGAGATACAAATAAAACTACAAAACACTCTACCAGAAACCAAAAGAGACCTGTATACATGGAAGAATATACCATACTCATGGATAGGCAGACTGAACATTGTGAAAATGTTAGTATTACCCAATATAAAAGGAGGTCTGGTGGTGCAGTGCCTAAGGCATTTGACTGCTAACCAGAAGGTTGGTGGTTCAAACTCACCATCCACTCCATAGAAGGAAGATGGGACAATCTATTTCCATAAAGATTTACTGCCTTGGAAACCCAATGAGTGTCTCTATGAGTTGTAACAATCTCGATGGCAGTGGGTTTTTTTGGTTTCATTTACCTAATATACAATATATAGATAAAATATAATCCCAGTCCAGAATCCAACATCATTCTTTCAAGAGATGGGAAAACTAATCACCAACTTCACAGGGAAAGGAAAGAGACCTTGGATAAGCAAAGCACTACTAATGAACAGGAACAAAGTAGGAAGCTTCACACTCCTTGATCTCAGAACCTACTATACAGCCACAGTAGTCAAAACATCCTGGTTGTACAATGAAAGACACATAGACCAGTGGAATAGAACTGAGAACTCAGAAGTAAATATGCCCACTTATAGACAGCTGATTTTTGACAAAGGGCCAAAACCCATTAAGTGGGGAACAGGTAGTCTCTTTAACAAATGGTGTTGGTAAAATTGGATATGGATAAGGATAGTCAAAGAAAAAATAGGGGCAAATTTAGGGGCCCTAATAAATGGCATAAATATACTATTAAACATAAATAAGAAGGCATAAACATCAAAGACAATCTATTAGACTGAGACCTTCCAGATATTAAACATTTATGCACATCAAAAAACTTCACCAAAAGAGTAAAAAGAGAACCTACAGAATGGGAAAAACATTTTGGCAACAACACATCAGACAGAGAATTAATCTCTAAAATTAACAGAAAACTTCAACACCTCAATGACAAAAAGACAAATAATCCAATTAAAAATTGGTAGAGGACATGAACACATACTTCACCAAAGAAGACATTCAGGAGGCTAGCAAACACATTAGCCATTAGAGAGACGTAAATCAAAACAACAATTAAATATCATCTCAGCCCAGCATTAATAGTAAAGTTTATATATATATAAAATAAATGCTGACAAGGGTGTGGAAGGAATGGAATGCTCATACATTGTTGGTGGGACTGTAAATGGTGCAACCACTGTTGAAAACAGTATGCTGCTTCCTTAAGAAGTTGGAAATAGGAGGCGGGGCAAGATGGCGGACTAGGCAGAAGGATT
>NW_006921753.1:6398300-6400155 GCF_000298275.1 Orycteropus afer afer
CCCGGGGAGTACTAATAAACTGCATCTCTAAAGCAACTCCATGTCCTTGTGTCTCGGCAACTCAGCATTATTAGTAGTAGTAGTAGTAGTAGTAATAGTAGTAGTAGTAGTCTTTGATCCTCATCAGTAAGTGCTTCAAGTCTTCATTTTGAGCAAGCAAGGTTGTGTCATATGCATATCACAGGTTATTAATTAGTCTTCCTCCAATCGTGATGCTGCAGTCTTCTTAATATGGTCTACCTTCTTGGATTATTTGCTCCATAAACAGATTGAAGGGAGCTCTGGTGGCATAGTGCCTAAGGCAGTTAACTGCTAACCAGAGGCTGGAGGTTCAATCCAACAGCCACTCCTTGGAAGAAAGGTTGAGTAATCTATTTCTGTAGTGATACCGCTTCAGAAACCCAAGGAGGGGTCACTATAGGTTGGATCCAACTGGATGGCAGTGAATTGTTTTTTTTAAAAAAAAATACAGATTAAATAAGAATGATGAAAGGATACAACCCTGACACACATTTTTCATGTTTTTAAACCATGCAGTATCCCCTTGTTCTGCTCAAACGACTGCTTTTTTGCCTGTGTACAAGCTCTTTATGAGCATAATAAAGTGTTCTGGAATTCTCATTCTTCACAATGTTATTCATAATTTGTTATGATCCACTTGGTTGAATGTGTTTTCATTGTCAATACAACACAAGCAAATATCTTTCTGGTATTCTCTGCTTTCAGTCAAGATCCATCGACCATCAGCAGTGATATCCCTTGTTCAACACCCTCTGCTGAATCTGGCTTGAATTTCTGGCAGTTGCCTGTCGATGTACTGATACAACCATTTTTTAATTATCAGCAAAATTTTACTTGTGTGTGATATTAATGATATTATTCAATAATTTCCACATTCTGTTGGATCAGCTTTCTTTGAAACAGGCACAGATATCAATCTCTTCCAGGTGTTTGGCTAGGTGGTGTTTTCCAAATTTCTTGGCATAAAAGAGTAATACCTCCATTTGTTGAAACATCTCAATGCATACTCCATCAAGCCCTGGAGCCTTGTCTTTTGTGAATTCCTTCAGTGAAGCTTGGAATTCTTATTTCAATAGCATTGGTTCTTGATCATAAGCCACCCCCTGAAATGCCTGAATGTCAACCAATTTTTTTGGTACAGTGATTCTGTGTATTACTTACATCTTATGATGCTTCCTGCATCATTTAATATTTTCCCAATAGAATCCTTCAGTGTCATAACTTCAGGCTTGAGTTTTTTCTTCAGTTCTTTTAGCTTGAGAAATACCAAGTGTGTTCTTCCTTTTTGATTTTCTAATTCAAGGTCTTTGCACATTTCATTGCTTTGTCTTCTCAAGCTGTCCGTTGAAATGCTCTGTTCAGATCTTTTACTCTATCATTTCTTACATTCACTTTAGCCACTCTCCATTCAAGAGGAAGTTTCAGAGTCTCTTCTGACACCTATTTTTGTCTCTTCTTTCTTTCTCGTCTTTTTAATGGCCCTTTGCTCTCTTCATGTATGATATAATTGATGTCATTTCATAACTCATCTGGTCTTTGGTCACTGGTGTTCAATCTGCTCTTCAGATGGTCTCTAAATTCATGTGGGATATACTCAAGTTCATATTTTAGCTCTAGTGGACTTATTTTAATTTTTTTCAGCTTCAGTTTAAACTTGCATCTGAGGAATTTATGGTATTTTCCATAATCGGCCCCCAGCCTTGTTCTAACTGATGATATTCAGCTTCACCATTGCCTCTTTCCACTGATATAGTTCATCTAATTCCTGTGTATTTCATCTAGAGAGAGCCACATATATAGTCACAATTTATATTGCTGGGAAAAAAAAAAAAAA
>NW_006921753.1:6400375-6422864 GCF_000298275.1 Orycteropus afer afer
AAAAAAAAAAAAAAAAAAGTTAAAGGTAAAATCAATTTCTTCATGTTTGGTTTTAGTGGTTAATGCATAAATCTGAATAATAGTAGTATTAACTGGTCTTCCTTGGTGATGGGTATTATCCTATCACTGTAAGCCTTCTACTTCAAGATAGATCTGGTAATGTTCTTTTATGACAATGAATATGATCCTGTTCCTTTTCAATTTGTCCTTTCAGTGGCCAATTTTCTAAAGTGGACCTGGTCACGTCCTTCTTGCTTGGTTGTCTTAGTCTAGAAATTTCAATAAAAGCTGTCTACCATGGGTGACCCTGCTGGTATTTGAAATACCAGTGGTATAGCTTGCAGCATCACAACAATATGCAAGCCACTACAGTATAACAAACTGATGGATAAGAGTGGAATATTAGACAATGTTAAAAAGTAAGGATGAATCTGGGAAACACCTCATAACATGGATAAACCTGGAGGACATTATGCTGAGTAAAATCAGTCAATCACAAAAGGAGAAATATTGTATGCAATCATTACTATAAAAAGTCAAGAAAACTTTTACTCACAGAAGGAAACATTCTTTGAGGATTACAAGGAGTAGGAGAGGAAGGGAGGAGAAATCACTAACTAGAAAGTAGACATATATTAACTTGGCTGAAGGGGAATGTAATATACAATAAGGGGGAGGGGAAAAGTTAGCACAAAATGAACAAGGCAAAGGAAAAGAAACCTTCTAACTCACATTCCAGAACATATTCACAATTTAACTGTGTCTCTGCCATTACATTCCTTTTAAACATTTTATGGATGAAGTTAGCCCCCCTTTTTTTTTTCAATTTTTTTTTTCAATCTTTCTTTTGTTGTGGTTGTTGTTTCCCAGGTTAACTGCTTCAATTATTCTAAAAAAGGAAAAGAAACGTATTTTTCAAAGGTAAGTCCATTGTAATTTTTGCAAAGGAATCAATGATGGCTGTAATACCCAGCTTATCTGTTGTGTTCTCACTGCCTTAAATAAGAGCAATGTCCTTAGACAGATAAAGCTATTTTAAAATGCTTTCCAGCTCTATGAACATGTGAAAATCCATGTGTAACTACAGATGGTAGCCTGGGCTCAGATGTACCTGTTATTGGCGTTTCTATGGAAATAGAGACACTTTGCATTTTTTAAAATTAATTCACTGAGGTATGTGCAAATCAAACAATGAGAGGATATGTATGTGTTTTTACTCTCAGAAAAAGAGACACTATGTTCATGCTTCAGTGAGTGGCAACAATGATAATGACTCTTAAAAAATAGGTTCTTAAGTTTGTCAGATAAAAATTATATTTGAATTCAAGAAACATTCATAATGTTTACATAATAAACTGGTTTTTTACAGGTATTTTGGCAATATGTCAATGGTAAGCATTAATTTTTAACCAATTTCTCTCATAATTTCCTTCTTTAGTAAATTTTTTGGATGATTTATAAAAACTTTCTAGCATTTATTTGTGTTAATTATACCGTTAATAGAGACATAAAATGACACGAATTCACAACAAACTCCTATCACTTATTTATTAATCACTTTCAACATGAATCCAGGGTTATGCTTAAAGAGAGAAAGTTGGGAATGAGAATGCTATGTCCTGACATACATATTTGTACAGACAACAATAATACTAAAATAAACTCCAAGAGCTATTTTTTTTTTTTGTTATAAAGATCACAGAGAGATGACCTGGGGGACAATGGTGTAGAGACCTAGCCCCCTTTTCTCTAAGGGGTTGTTTTCAGTGTAATCCAGTTTTTAGGAGACACTGATTCCAGTTCCAATCTGCTACTTAAAATTGGTATAACAGATATGCCACAAGCCACCAGCCAAGATAGAGTAATAGGCACTGGATTTGCTCTCCTGCCTGAAATAACCATTAAAACAGATAAAGCATATTAAATGGTGGTTTTCATGAACACTGGATATAGGCAACAAATACCATTGATCCCTGAGAGTTGGGAAACAAAAGAGGTATGTGCTATTATTGCCCTGGTATAGGTAACAAGAAGGGAGATAAAATTGGATCACAAAAATTATCCCAAACAAATAAATAAATAAAAAGAAGAAAAGGCAACAGAGTAGAAATGGGACAAATGGAAAACAAAAAGCAAAATGATTAACTTGAGTTTAACTTTATTAATAATCACATAAAGTATAAATGTCCTTGTGGTAATTGAGGTTGTATGTCAAGTTGTCTGGGCCATGGTTTTAAGTGACTGGGCAGCTGAATGTAGTTATTCCCCATGATGAGACTGGTAATCAACTCCATGGTGGAATCTACAGTGAGCAGTTGAGTAGCTGCCTTCAGGGTGTGGCCTGCTTCTAGTATATAAGGAGAAGCTTTTAGAATAGCCTCTAGTTTTTTGGTATATCTTGAGCCTGGAGTTGTCTGAGTCTTCATCTCAGTGGCCTGCCTTGTTGCCACAATCTTGGAATTGTTCCTGGACTTGAACTCGTAGCCTGTCATGTTGTCTGTTAATCTTGGGACTATGTGATTTTACTTCTCAGTCTTGAGTTCAGCAGCCTCAGCAGCCAGCAGCTGCATGAGTCAGAAAAAGCCTCCAGCTGTAGTGGGCCTGAAACAGGACCCAGAGCTGAAACCCAAGGTCAAGGGGCCTTCACCTAGCCCCTAGAGCTGGCACTTTGAACTCGGACTTCTAACCTCCTACACAGGGATTTAAGAGAATAAATACCCGTTTGTTAAAGCCATCTACAAGTGGTATGTCTGTTATAGGAGCACTAGAGAACCAAGACAATTCTAAACACCTAAATTCAGAAACTGTCAGTACATATGTAAAATGAGATGCAACTCCATGATGCATGCCATATGATACAAACATCCCATGCCTAGGTATTTTCACAAGAGAAATGAAAGCGTATGTGCATATGAAGACTTGTATAAAAATGATTGTAGCAACTTTATTTGTAATAGTCAAAAGCTGTAAGCAAGAGGAATGTTTATCAACAGGTGAACATATAAAGTTTGGTATGTCTATGTCATGGAATATTACTCTGAAATAAAAAGGAATGAACTATTGATATATGCCACACTGAATTAATTTCAAAATAATTATGTTGAGTGGCAGAAGCCAAACAAAGTAAATCTGCATACTATTTTATTCTATTTGAATACAATTCTAGGAAAGCAAACTAACATATAGCACCAGAACACAGATTAACGGTTGCCTGGGGGGATGTGTGTGTTTATGTGGAAAAGGGGTGGTTTGCAGACAAGAGCAGGATGGAGAGCCTGCAGAGGGGCATGAGAAAACTTTGTGGGGTAGCGTACATATTCAATATCTTGATTGTGCTGGTAGTTTCACCGATGTATACATATGCCAAAATATACCAGATTGTACTCTTTGAATATGTGCAGTTTATGTTGATTATAATGCATTAATGCTCTTTTAAACATATATATGACCTTGGGCAAGTTATTAAACTTTGAATTTACTGATCTGTCAAATACAACTTTATCATCTTTATAAGTTTATTTCATGGATTAAATGAAATATGAATGTGTAACAAGCTTAATACATTGCCTAGTACATTGGAAGAGCTCAGTGAGAGTCTCTGGGCTTGTTTGCTGAGTACCAGATGGTACATTCTTCTTCCTTCTACTCCCCACTGACAGTAGACAGCACAGTGTACATGACCATGAACTTTTATAGTGCCCCATAAGACAAGTCATCATGAAAGCTCCTCCATGCATTTGTTTGCAAGAAATTAATCTTCCAGCATTGCAGGGCTGTCTAATGCTTGGCTGCAGTACATTAACTCTTGTATGCTCTTCCTGCCCTGCTGCCGGTCTGTGGGAGCCTAACTGCTACCGTGATGAGGTTTGTGGAGTGATATGAGCAGCATGGAATGGAAGAAAACTGCAAATGAAGTAATTCTGATAGGGATTTTGAGATTTCAAGGCTGAAGTGATAGAACTTACCAAATACCCCAGTCTCATGACTATTTTCACACAGCTAGGACATATTTGGTTGGGCAATCCTACTTCCGTAGTGATACTGCCTCGGAAACCCAAGGAGGGGTCGCTATGAGTCGGGGCCGACTCGACCGCACATAACAACAACAACAACAGGACATATTTTGATGATATTAGAAGACACAAAGGGAGCTCTGATAGCGTAGTGCCTACAGCACTTGACTGCTAACCAGAAGTCTGGTGGTTCAAACCCACCAGCCACTCCTTGGAAGGAAGGTTGGGCAATCTACTTCCGTAGTGATACCACCTCAGAAATCCAAGGAGGGGTTGTTATGAGTCGGGCTGACTCAACAGCACATAACAACAACAAAAGACACAACTTTGTAAGAGACATTTTTTACTGTTCTTAAGAGATGACATTTTTTCTCCCTTTATATTAGTGGTTACAGTATTTTTTCCATCCCAGGAAATCTTCTTCCCCCACCCCCACCACTTTGGAGTATCCTTTCATGTCTCTACATTTATTTTTATGTGAACATATAAACTCTCCTCAACATTTCTTACTGTGCTGCGTATGTCGCCGTGTTTGTGATTTTTTCTTTATTAATGTCCTTCTGACTTTGCTTGCTTTTAATTGTTTTTCTTGGAAGTATTATTCATTCTTTGGCCTTGTACTATGCTCATATTAGAGACACAGTTTTCAGGAATCTTCCTCCTCTTTTCCTACAAGTAACCATTCTGGCTTACTCACTGAAATACTTTCCTCCCACTCATTCAACTTAGGAATGTTGAATTTGTGCAACAATGAGATAGAAACCTTTCTTGCAAAATAGCAAGCAAGTTGAAAAGTGAAATCCAAGAACTTCTTTTTTGTTTTTAATTGGGAATTTTACATATAGCTTTACTTCATTAGGAATCCCAGGGTGGCAAAAATGATTAGCACATTCAGCTGCTAACCAAATGGTTGGTGGTTCAAGTCTACCCATTGGTGCCTTGAAAGAAAGGCCTGGCAGTCTACTTCCTAAAAAACAGCCATTGAAAACTTTATGGAGCACAGTTCTGACACACATAGGATTGACATGACTTGAAATTGACTTGGTGGCAACTGGTTTATTCATTGGTTATTTAATTGATAATTCAAAGAAGTGGTGTTTTGGTATCAATTTTGGTTAGATATGTATTGGCACCACAATTAAATAATAGAAGTTATATTACATATAATTGAAGTGAGGGGGTCTTCTTTAACTGCTTGCTAAATTAAGGCTTCCTAAACAGTTTTTTTAGGAGCTCTGGTAGCATAGTGGCTAAAGCACTTGACTGCTAACCAGAAGGCTGGCGGTTCAAACCCACCAGCCACTCCTCGGAAGGAAGGTTGGGCAATCCTACTTCCCTAGTGATACTGCCTCAGAAACCCAAGGAGGGGTCGCTATGAGTCCGGAGCCGACTTGATGGCACATAACAACAACAACAACAGCAGACAGTTTTCTTACTGTGGGAAGGAGCTGGGAAGAAAGAAGAAGAAAGAGGAAACAGAAGTGTCTTAGATGAGGAGGAAAAAACAGAGTAAATTTCATGATTAAATTAATTGTTTTCCTCTTTGAAGTTGTTTTCTCTATCTATAGGATGTTGTACCAAAGTCTTTCATGTTTTTGCGCTCCATGTTATTAGTAAATTAGGAACTAAGACTATTCTTTGCATTAATCATTCTCCTGCCTGAAAATCCCTGGGCCACTCCCAGAATATATCGCATACTAAGAGAAGACTGAGAACTGACTTACTAAGTCAGAACCCTGAAGACGGTATAGGAGTTTGAAGAGGGTATGGCTTAGTTATCTGCATTTTTATCAGGCTTTTTATTTATTTTATTTTATTTTTATCCCCACTTTAAGAACTACTTTCTTAAGTTCTGTGACACAGGAAAAATGAGATGGTGATAATAGTCCGCAACCATTTAAAGAGAAAGGTGGAAGGCAGGTAATACACAGGGAAGTGGCAGCAAATAGAACAGTTAAGTCCAGTGATACTCTGGTGATGTCGTTTTAAAGAAAGAAGCAGTGTGAGGATGAAAACAATTTTCTGTTACAATTAGGAAGACTAGGTCAGAAACATATTGTTAATTGTTCAAACCCCTCAAGAGACCATTATCATTATTAAATAAGTCCAATATGCCTATTTATAATTCCATTTTCATAATTAACAGTGATCCTTGAATATATTTTAGGTCCTAAACAGAGGCTTATATTTTCCATTTAAATCAAGAATTAATATATTCATTGCATAATTTGGATTTTCTGATGCTTATTTTAAAAAAGGAGAAAAAAGAAAGGAGAGCTCCATTACTGGGGATTTTAGAAATTGCAAAAGCATTTTCAGAAAAGACAAACCAGGAGTCAGCAGCTAATTATTTTCTCCTCTGGAAAAGAATAACTTGGGGCTAACACTGACAAGTCATCATGTACTAGGTAGACATGTGTTCATTCAGCTCATATGACTCCTTGACTCCAATGTCTACTCTGTAAAAGTCATTCTTAGAGCTATTATTGCTCTGGAATTCTTACACTAATTGTTAAAATGTAACCAAAAAAAAAAGTCCCCTTTACTCCTTACCAACCTTATTCTTTAGAAAGCCACCCTCAATCCATCATGTGTCTCCTGATCTGAGTACTGTCCTAACATATCCTTAGGGCCATAACTTGTTTGCCAGTTTCTTTACACATGAAAAAAGGAATGAGGACATTTCTAACTGCTGCAAGACTTCTCTGATGTCAGTTAACCACCTGGATTTCTCAATGCCTCCCGTGTCTGAAAGCTCTATGACTATGTCCCACTAGCCATTCAATTCAACCTTATTCTGCTATTTTGAATTCCTTTATGCTATCTGCCAGCTTCAACTACCAATTTTCCTTGGATGCCCTGTGCCTTAGTTGCCATATTCTGCTCATTTGGCTGAATTTAATTTCCCAAACATACCTTGGGTCCATTTGTGCTCTCAGTATTGGATTCATACTAAAAGCAGTTTGAGTAACAGCCCTGGCTCATTCAGTCTCTCCATTCTGCTCTAGAGAATCTTAACTATGCCAAAGTATGTGGCATCTAGAAAATCATAGTGTTTAGTCTCTTGAATTAATGGCATAAAGTAGCATGACAAAAGATGGCATCCATGTCTTACATATTCACAGATTTTTATAGCTTATGGAAAATTTTACATATATTAATTCATTTTTTTAAATTATTAAAAACAATAGAGCCTTCTGATTCTGATTTAGAACCAGGAAAAAGCTGAGCCTGTGTTTTAATTTATGTTAATCTGAAATTTCAATTACCTTTTAGCAGTGTTTTAGTTTACATTAATCTGAAATTTCAACTACCTTTTAGCAGAAATTTGCAAATAAACTATGTATGGGAACAGTGAAAAAGTCTCAAAATGTAACTTGGCTTCCATTACTGCATTAGTCAGGTAGTTTTCTTATGATGTCAATTTACTTTCATTGATTCAAAATACACTTTTTAAAAAGTCTATCTTGAGTGCATTGGAAGGAATATATCTCTATCTTGAATTCAGTTTTCTTACAGTCTAAAAACCCACTTCCATTGAGTCCTTTCCAACTCAAAGCCACCCTATAGGACAGAGTAGAATGCCTTATACAGTTTCCAAAGCTATAAATCTTTATGGAAGCAGATTGCCTTGTGTTTCTCCCATGGAGCAGCTGGTGAGTTCCAACTGCCAACCTTTTGGTTTGCAACCAAATGCCTTAATTATTACACCACCAAAGCATTGTACTAATGCAGGTAGTTACAGTGATGTTTGTGTGCATATTATGTTCCCTATAGACTGTAAGGTCTACATACAGTCTATGTTCCCATAAGTTGTTGATAACTGATTTTCCAGATCACCGGACCTTTCTTCAGAGGCACTTTTGTGTGAACTCAAATGTCCCACTTTTCAGTTAGAAGAGGACTATTAATCAGAACAATTCTTTAGGAAGATTATTTAAACAATTCTTGTAGTCTGTAGGAAACATTATGTGTGCATAAATATCACTGTAACTCCCTGAAGTTAGTACAATGGTAATTAAACAAAATAATAATGGTCCAATTCCTAAAGAAGCACAAAGAACAGAGAGATTTAGTCTGGCTTTAGGATAGGGGGTAAATGCTCAAAGTCCTTGGGTCAACCAATGGTTCTCAACCAAGAGAAAGTCTGCCTCCCAGTTGACACTTGGCAATTTCTGAATACATTTTTGGTTGTCACAATGTTGTCAGTAGGTGCTGTCAAGTCATCTCCAACTCATAGAGACCTTACACACAACAGAATGAAACACTATGCGGTCCTGTGCCAGCCGAATGATTCTTGTTATACCTGAGCCCTATACCTGAGTTGTCACAATTGAGGGTACTATTTCCATATAGTGGGTTGAGGCTGGAGATGCTTCTAAATACCCTATAATGTGTAAGACAGCCCCCAAAAATAGTCACTGGGTAAGTCAATATTGGAAGAGTTAAAAAAAAAAAAAACCTTTGGTAAACTGTAATATATGAGCTGGCTCATAAAGAGTCAGTAGCAATTCAAAAGTCATAGATACAAAAAAAATTTATTCCAGCCAAAAGAAATGTAGAAAAAAATATGGAGGCAATATAGAAAACTATGAACAGTCAAATTTGTCTAAATGCAGAGAAATTGGAATATGCTAAGTTCCAAAAGGTGGGTTGTTAAGGTTTGGAGTAGTGTTTGTGAAATTTTAGCACATCAGAATCAACTGGAGGATTTGTTAAAATACAGATCACTGATCCCTACACCAGAGTTTTTGATTATATAGGTCTGGAGTGAGGCCTGAGAATTTACATTTCTACTAAACTCCACGGAGATCGGGTGGCGTAGTTACTAAGGCATTTGACTGCTAACCAGAAGCCTGGTGGTTCAAACCCACCAGCTACTCCTCAGAAGCAACATAGGGCAATCTACTTCCATAGAGATGTTGTTGTTGTTTGCCGTCGAGTCGCCCCCGACTCATAGCGACCCCTCCTTGGGTTTCCGAGGCAGTATCACTACGGAAGTAGCACCTGGGAAACCCAAGGGGGGGTGGGAAATGACTCGATGGCAGTGAATTTGGTTTTTTTGATACTAAGTTCCCAAGTGATGTTGATAGGCTGGTCTGGGGACCACACTTTTGGAAACTACTATTTTTGGAGAGCCTGAGAAGTCTGAAAAGCAGTTAGGAATAAAATTTCTAGGCAAAAAAAATTGATTAAAAAAAATAATAATATTGTGGAATCACTGATTCTGACTAATGAAAATCCAGTGTGTATCAGAGTAGAATTGTGTGCTCCATCAAGTTGTCCATGACTAATTTTCTGGAAATCACCAGGTCTTTTTTCAGAGGCACTTCTGTGTGGACTCAAATGGCCAAACTTTCTGTTAATAGAGGACTATTAATGAGAATAATTCTTTAGGGAGAGTATTCGAATAGCAATATATAGGATCCAATGGATTGGAGAGAAAATGAATGCAGAGAAACAAACTAATTGGGCAATTAATCCAGTCATCTGGGCAAGAAATCGCAGGACCAGCATTAGAGCATTAACCTTAGAAATGAAAAAAAGAAAAAAAAACACTACCAGAGACACTCTAGAGGCAAGTAGAACTTGGCACCTGATGGAAAGGAATTATTGAAAAGAAAAAAAAAAGGAGGGAGGAATTGAAATGACAAAGTTTTCAAGGTGAGAAAAATGAAAAGATCGGAATTTTATTAACAGAGACAAGAACCTTAGAAGAATATGATTTAAAAAAATGGTAAAAGTTTTTAACATATAGCTTACTGATAGAGAAGCAATTCTTTGAGAATGTGAGTAAAGACTTCTCTTAATGCATTTTTCAATTTATTGTAATTGTTTATATGTCAGTCTTTCAAACGTCACAAAGACTGTAAGTTCCTTGAAAGGAATACATAACTAACTGTATCTCTAGTATTTAACAATACCTGACATGGTATAGGAACTAAATAAACATTAAATTGTCTTATATTCTGCCCCCACTTCACGTTAATTCATGATAATTTGTGTATCTACAAATCCTATGTAGAACAAATATTCTTGTAAGAAGTTTGTTTGTTAATTATCTTTGTCTTTAAAAATTTTAAACTGTTCAAATGCAGACAAAAATAGCACAAGGATTGGTACAAAAAATGTCAGCCAAATCCAATACATGAAAGTGCAGAATGATTATTTCCCTACTTTTCCTACAAGACTGACCTATCCAAGGAATTGTTGTCCTTGAAGGTCATATCAAGAGTCACTGACCCATGAGAATCCCCATGACTTGGGAAGCTGGGAGCTCTGGGGTAATGCACCTCTACATATAATTCTCTCTTGACCTCAGCTGTATAGTTATGATTTGCCTAGAGTTTAGTCTTAGCCAGTTATGCATGATCCTTGGTTCTTAATAATGAATCTCCTGAGATAAACCCTAAACTGACAGCCTTCATATAGGCTGCCTGGGCTGCACTTAATAAGTGGGATTGAGGTCAGGAAAGCTAGGTGACGGGGCAAGGAGAAGCTCCTTTAGATAATCAAATCATTTGAAATTGGATTTCTTTGTGGGTCAAAAGGAAAGAGAAGTATTGCCTTTGCTTCTGCTTCATCCCATTTTCTAAATGACACTTATGGGGCTTGGATAAAACCCATACATCAAAAAGCCTTGGTGCTATAATGCAAAATTTGAAGGGCCTGTCAAAAAGAAGGCCTGTTCTAGAATTACACATGATCCTCAGGAATTCTGTCCATCAGAGGGGCTCAGTTGGAATTGATTTGAATGTTTTTTCAAACCCAATTTTCTCTTTCTGGCTAGAAAGAATTACTTTTGGTTATCTATAATGCTTGGTACAATCAGGTCTAGAGGGAAGGAAATTTTTTTTTTTTTCTTCCAAACAATTGATCTGATTTTCTTGAGGCTAAGGAGCTCTTATCATCTAAATGAAGTCCTACAAACATGCAAATTGGAGGCTACTGACTTAGTAAGGAGTGTTCTGCCTAAGTGCTTCTAAACAGAACTTTAAAAAAATTTAGACAAGTGGGACATACATCAAACATGCTTAGTCTAACTTTTCTTTCCACAGCTTATCACCCTTTCCACAGCCTACCTCCTAACTGATGAGACCAAGACTAGCATCTTATGACTAGAACTGTTGCCCCTGTCCATCCCTTTGTTTTCCTTTCACAGAAGCTATTACCTATAACCCCTGTCTTAAAGTTACCTTTCTTCCATTCATCAGCTGTTCTACATCACCCCAAGCTGCTACAGTCTCTTCAGTTTTCCTACATTCTGATAGCTGCTTGTGGAAATGTTAATAAACAGAATACTAACTTATTTTGCTTGTAAAATACACATATTATTTTAAAGTTCTGACTTAAAGCATAAATGGGAAAGAAAAGGAAGAAATGAAGGAATAAAGAGAAGGAAAGAGGGAAGCAACTACAATTAAAACTGCACAATATAGCAAGGTAAAAATTTACCTACAACTCTTGGAGTGGTTATCAAATTTTCATGACCTTAAGTAATACTGGGACTGTTATTACTTGCCTGTTGTCAGGCACCAACCCTAGAGATTCTGACTCAGCAGGTCTATAATCAGTCTCTGAGATCTGCACTTATTACACTCTCTCCAGGCATTTCTGACTTTGGTAGCCTGGGGATACTGCACCTTGAGAAACAGTGCCAATTTAGATTGTCCCTAACAAACACCAAATCTCAACTAACGTTATCAGAGTAAACAGCCTGTGCTTGTTGTCAAGATTTGTCAGATGAGAGGAGGGAGACATGATAAACAGCAGCTGCTTATGCTTGAATGTCTGGGGAAATAAAACAGGTGGTAGGGGATTTACCAACCTACTCCTAAGGCTCCCTGCACCAAGGTGCCCATCTGCTGCAGGCATTGCTTACCCAGGCAGACCCTCTCCCTGCCCCAGCTGTGAGACTGCTTTCTCAGACTCCTCCTCACTTTCTTGTGCAAAAGTCTTTTTTCAAAGCTCATTCAGGTATTCTGCAGTCACTAGATCCTGCTTCCAGGCACCAAATCCTAAACACAACTTAATTGCTCGCATTTCAAGGGAACTCAGGTCCAGATGGCTGAGGTATAGTCCAAAAACTCTGAGGAACTGGGGTGGGGGTAGGGACTCAAAGAAACCATATTCTTTAGTCACAGCATGAGTTAAACAGGAATTTTTGAGGCCTGGTTTGTAATCTCATTGCCTTTATTACCTTGTTTCTGTAAGAAATATATCCCATAATCTGGAAAGCTGAATGTCAGCTTAATTTTCTTAAGTGTGGCATGTCTTCCAGGGGTTCTGACTAGTTCTCATTAAAATATTCTGCCACGTTTTCCATGTAAGCATGCCCATATTTATCAGAACCAGGAAGGGAAGAAGGAAGAATCATTGTATCTGTGATACTTCAATTTATTCAACAAGTAACTGCTGTGGTAGTTATGTTTGTATGTCAACTTGGCTAGGCCTGGTTGAGTAGCTGGGCAGCTGGTGGTAGATATTCCCCATGATGAGAATGGCAATGAACTCCATGGTGGAATCTACCACAAGCAGCTGAGTAGCTGCCTTTGGGATATGGTCTGCTTCCTGTATATAAGGAGAAGCCTTAGGAATGGTCTCTATGGCATGCTTGGACCCTGCATGTAGCTGTGTCATTGTGCAGCAGCCTGCCATGCTCTGCCGACCTTGGGATTACAATGGACTTAAATTAATGGCCTGTCATGTGGTTTGGTAACATTTGGGCTATACCTTTTTACTTATCAACCTCGGATTTGTCAGCCTCAGCTACTAGTCGCTGAGTGAAGAAACACCTCTAGCTCCAGTGGGTCAGGAACAGGAGGCAGAACCGGACCTCAAGGTTGAGGGGCTTTCACCCAGTCCCTAGAGCCTAGCACTTTGAACTTGGACTTAAAGCCTTCAAACTTTAAGAGAATAAACTCCTGTTTGTTTAAGCCATCAGTTTGTGGTAAAGTTCTGTCACAGTGGCACTAGGTAACCAAAACAACTGCTTAACACATTTTATATGCCAGGCACTGTTGTAGATACAGAAAAACAAAAGTAAATAAAATAGACTAGGTAGAGAGACAAACATAAACACCACCACCACCCACTGCCATCAAGTCCATTCCAACTCTTAGCAACCCTAGAGGACAAAGTAGAACTGCCCCATAGGATTTCCACAGCTGTAAATCGGAGCTCTGGTAGCATATAGTGCCTAAAGCACTTGACTGCTAACCAGAAGGCTGGCGGTTCAAACCCACCAGCCACTCCTCAGAAGGAAGGTTGGGCCTCGGAAACCCAAGGAGAGGTCGCTATGAGTCGGGGCCGACTTGACGGCAAATAACAACAACAACAACAAATCTTTACTGAAGGAGACTGCCTCACCCACTTCCCTTAGGAGCTACTGGTGGGTTCCAACTGACACACTTTTTGTTAGCAACTGAATGCCTTAACCACTACACCACCCAAACCAAAAGAACCAAACTCACAGCCATCAGTCGCTTCTGACTCGTAACAACCCCTACTGGGTTTCCTAGGCAGTAAATCTTTATGGAAGTAGATTGTCCCATCTTCCTTCTGTAGAGTGGAGTGTCTGGTGGGTTTGAACAGCCAACCTTCTAGTTAGCAGTCAGATGCCTTAGGCAGTGCACCACTTAAACAAGGAAATATATAACAAGCAGATAATGATAAATGCTACAAAGAGAAAACATAGGCAAGAGAATGGGGTAAGGGTCCTAATTTATATCCCATGTTCCAAGAAAACCTGTCTGATTGTGGATATTGAAGGAGAGACCTAAAGGAAAAGCGAGACCCAGCATGTGCACCTCTGAGCAAAGATCATTTCAGAGAAAGGGAACCTCCACCCAAAGCTTTTTCAGCAGGACCACACTTGATATTTTTTAGAACAAGGCAGCCAGTGCAGTTGGAATCAAATAAATGAGGAAAGAAAGAGAGAGCTGAAGTGAGAAAAATATCTAAGAGCCAATCTTCTAAGGTCTTCCAAGCTATCGCAGGGATGTTGTCTTTATTGTGAGAAACATGGCGAGCCGTTGGAGGGTGGGAGGAGAGCCCAAAAGCCATACAATTTGACTTTTTTCTTTTCTTTTTTTAAAATTTTATTGTGATTTGGGTGAAAGTTTACAGAGCAAATTCATTTCCCACACAGCAGTTCACATACACTTTGTCTCATGACATTGACTGCAATTTCCCACAATGCAACACCTCTTCCTCCCCATAGTTACCTCTTCCCTGTGTCCTTCCCTCCCATGCACTCCTGCCCCACAAGCTCTCTTCCTGTGTGTACACAGCCCTTCTATTCTCCCATAATTGACCTCTCCAAGGAGTGAATCTACCTAATGCAAATGTTCAGCTCATGTGCCTGTCATTTGTTTGGCTGGAAGCCACAGGAGTGAGTTCAATTCCAGACCTCAAGGGCAGCTAGGGACCATAGGCCCAGGGGTTTCAGCTTCCACAGACCAGCAAAACTGGTCCTTCTTTTTTTTTTTTTTAAAGATTTTGACTTTTGTTTCACATTGTTTCCCCACTCTGTACAGGAATCCAGGATCTCCTACATAAATCCCCCTCTTAGTGGTTGATAGTGGTAGCCAGGCACCATCTATTTCTTCTGGTTTCATAGCCCTATAGGCCGACATTTGCATGGTGTACCAGTTCCTTGGACTAATTGTTTCTGTGTGTCTTTGTTTCTTCATCCTTCTTTGCTCTGGAAGAGGAGAGACCCATCATTCCATCTAGATGGCTGCTTGTAAGCTTTTCAGATCACAGTCGCCACTTGCCAACGTATGATGTGGAACAATGTTTTTGTGTAGTATGTTATGCCAATTGAGCTTGATATCCCTGCGACCATGGTCCCTGGTCCACAAGTCCAACTACTTGCTCCCTCCAAGTAGCTGGCTATAGCCAAAAAGTGGCTACAAACTTGTCCCTTGTTAGTTCTACTGTATACCTGGAAATTCTTACAAAACATACAAATACACTTGTAGAAACACATACAAATACACTTGTAGAAACACTGTCCACCAACCCTATATGTGGTCATGGGCACACTTCCCCCTGCATAAACATACCTAATAGTTCAGCCTGTCCACTCATCTATCCACCCCATAGATCAATGTTTGCCTTCAATGACAATGCAGTACTGTATATGCAAATGGGTTCATCTTTGTTGTCTATACCTCCTAGACACCTCTCTATGTCTTCATCTTCCTCAGTGCCACCATGTTGATCACTCACATTTAGTACATTGCCCTTCTCTTCACCCAAATCAATACTTATCTCTATTTATCTAACAATGTTCCCTTCCCTTCCCTCCCACCCCTGGTAACCAAAAAAGAAAATTTCCTTCCATAGGTAAACCTTTCCTTGACTTTTTACAATAATGGACTAATACAATATTTATCCTTCTGTGATTGACTTACTTCACTCAGCAGAATGTCCTTCATGATGATCCACGTTATGCAATGTTTTGCAGGTTCTACGTTATTCTTTAGGTTTGCATAGTATTCCATTGTGTGTATGTACCACGGGTTACCACACAGTTAATGGGTAGCTAGGTTTTTTCCATTTTTTTGCTATTGTAAATAGTGTCGTGATGAACACAGGTGTGCATATATCTATTTTTCTCCTGGCTCTCACTTCTTTAGGATACATACCTAGTAATGGAACAATTTGACTTTTGTTTTTAAATGATTAGTTGCTTGTTACATAATCAGTATAGACTTGAGAATGAAAGCAGAGAGACTGGCTGAAGGCTATTATTATCGAGAATGATTTAAACTAGGATGGTGGGTCACTTACGGGAACTGGTCAGATACTAGACATATTTAATATGTAGAAGCAATAATATTTGCTTATGAATTGGACATAAGGGGTCGAATAAGGGAAGAGAAAAATGTTGGGACTTTGGTCAGTTTTGCAGACCTTATTGGTATTAACTACTTTGATAAATAAACGGATGTATCCATCTGTCTGTCTATATTACACCAAAATAAAAACAGCAGTCATTTCTATTGGAAGATCTGTAGAAAACATTTGCTTCATTTCACTCATTTCTAATGCAAGCAATGACTTGTATAATTTTTAAAGAGGACATTGGTGACACACTAGTAGACTTCCTGCTTTCTGTACAAGGGACTTAGTTTGGTTTCCAAACAATGCATCTCAAATGGAGCCAACATATTTATCAGTGGTGGGTTGTGTGTTGTTATGATGCTCAACAGGTTCCAGCAAAGTTTACAGACTAAGACCAACTAGGAAGAAAACTCTGGCAATCTGTTTCTGTAAATCAGTCAACGAAAACCCTAAGGATCACAATGTCCCAATCTGCAACTGATCCTGGGGATGACAGAAGACCAGGCAACATTTTGTTCCGTTGTGCATGAGGTCACCATGAGTCAGGGGCAGATTAGACAGCAGCTAACAACAACAACATAATTTTTAAAAATTACAGATACATTAAAAAAAAATCCAGATCATTTAATCATATAGAATACAAGATAATAACACCTCTGTCTCAAGGAGAACTTTCTGATCTGTGAGATTAAATTAGAGTTATCTAAAGTAGTTCCTTTAGCACTTTAATTGAGTACAAAAGGCAGTGTTATACATTCAAGGATTTTAGTGATATTAGTTTGGAAGTATCATGGAAAATTTTGACTGGTGAATGAAATAAAGCAAGGAGAAAAGAAAAATAGGAATATAATCTGTGAATCATTTTGAAGAAGCTTTTCTTCTTTCTTTAAGTGTTGTCACCTCAAGCATTTCTCTGAATCCTAGATATAAAATCAAATGCATGACTCACTCACTTTCAAAAGAAAATGAAGCATCTTTTAAACTTTATGTTTTTTCTATCTTGCTTTATATTTCTATAAGTAATACATATTTACACATCTATAGTATTTGTATTCATGAACATTTGGCTTGTGTGGTGGTTTTGTTATCATTGATGCAGAAGAAAAAAGGCTTATGAATATCAGATATAAAACATATGGAACTCTTGATAGACAAAGAAAAGTAATAATAGGCTTTATCCTAGATTCATATAAAAGCTTTATTTCAAACACCACACAGTATTTGCAGATGCTTTTTCAAATCTCTATTTGTAAAGTTTCACCAGAAAAAAATTATCCTGAATGGTAGGGCTATTATTATTTAAAAGTTTCTTATTAGTATCAAAAGTAACCCAGACAAGACAAAAGTTAACTATAAAAATATATCCCTTAACCATAGGACATCTAAAAGTCTTCTTTAATTGCACGTCCCTTGAAGAAATAAAATGAATTCAACCTTAGGAAAGATAGTGTGGTGTAGTAAATTACCTGCTATGGCTTTTCCCACCATAAGTCTTTGTAAACTCCATGGTGGAATTTGCGATGAGCAACTGAGTAGCTCCTGATTGTTAAAGTTATCCACCTGGGGTATTTCTGTTCAGAGCAGCACAAAGTAATTTTCTGGGAAGTTTTCTCTCTCTCTCTCTCTCTCAGGTGTATAGAATTCTGATGTTGGGATTAGTTTGCCACTCTGCCAGGCTCAAAAGGAGCCCTCCAAGAGGCAGAAGAGACCTCTCACCTCTGACAGAGAGATATAAGAGACATGCATTGCTGAGAGAGACCTCGAGAGACACACACTGCTGAAAGAGACCTTGAGGGACACACAGTGTTGAGAGAGACATACACTGCTGAGAGAGACTGAGAGAAACTGTCTGTTGAGAGACAGTGGGCTGAGAGAGATTGAGAGTGTTCCTGAACTTGAATTGTAGCCTGTTGCTTCCCTAATAAACCCCATAATCTGTGAGTTCTGTGTGGCCACTGAAGCAAATTCTTGAACCCAGCAGAGAGGTGGTGGGTGCTGAAGGAGGAACAGTTGGTATTAGGGTTGGTGAAAGGGCTGGAGGGAGGCAGCCTGTCTGGCCTAGCAGGAATAGGCCTTGGCCTACTGATGGTGAGTCTGTCTTCCTCTTGTGGGGTTAGAGGGAATCAGAAGATGCAGTCTCCTTGCCCCTTTGGCAGATATTAGTAACACATTGAATGCATGAAGGGAAACTAAAAACTAATGCTTGAAATATATGAAAACTTCTAGGAGAAGATGTTTGCTATAGAGATAAAGGAATTAATAATTGGACCAATCCCAGAATAAAGCTGACTTATATCTCTAAAAAAATCATGTAGCACAAGTGGATCAACAAAAAATTGAATATAAACAAATGTGGTGTCACACTTCAAAATTGAAAGCAGAAAACCAAACTCAAAAGAGATAAATACGTTAACTCAAAATATGTGTAGGTATCTTCAGGATAGTATAATTCAAAATAAGGTTTTAATGAGAAAAAAACTCATATCACAAAAAAATTTTTTAATATATAAAATAAATAAATGAAAAAAAATTGAATCATCTAAATGTATCTCCAATCTTTTTTGAGGAAGTAGGGAAACAGAAACAGAAACAAAACACTAGTTGTGGTAAATCACAAATTCAATTACAAAACTGACTTATCAAGATGAACAAAATGTTGAGCCATAAAACAATTTTGAATAAAGTTAAAGGACTCAAGACATACCAAGGGTGTTTTCTGACCATTGTTGTTGTTGTTGTTGTTAAGGGCCGTCAAGTCGTTTCCGACTCATAGTGACACCATGCACGGCAGAACAAAACACTGCCCGATCCCGTGCCAGCCCCACAATCCCTGCTATACTTGAGCCCATCATCGCAGCCACCATGTCAATCCATCTCGTTGAAGGCCTCCCCCTCTTTTGTCGACCCTCCACCCTACCAAGCATGACATCCTTCTCCAGGGAATGGTCCTTTCTTACAGCATGACCAAAATAGGTGAGACGAAGTCTGGCCATTCTTGCTTCCAAGGAGCATTCTGGCTGCACTTCCTCCAGGACAGATCTGTTAGTTCTTTTAGCAGTCCATGGTACTTTCAGCATTCTCCGCCAGCACCACAACTCAAAAGCATCAACTCTTCTTCGGTCTTCCTTATTCATTGTTCAGCTTTCACATGCATACCAGGCAATTGGAAATATCATGGCTTGTGTCAGGCGCACCTTAGTCCTCAATGAGATATCCTTGCTCCTCAGCACTTGAAACAGTTCCTTCGCAGTTGACTTTCCCAATGCTACACATCGTCTAATGTCCTGACTGCTGCTTCCGTTGGCATCGATTGTAGAACCAAGCAACGTGAATTCTTTTGACAACCTCAATCTTCTCTCCATTTACTGTTATTTCTGACCATAGTGGAATTAAATTAGAAATTGATAACAGAAAATACCTGGAAGATGCCCAAACATTTGAAAAATAACAGCATAGCTCTAAATAATTCATAATTCATGGTTTTAGATAGATAGTTAGATATTAGATATGGAGCTTTGGTGGCATAGTGGATAAGGTATTTGGCTGCCAACCAGAAGGTCACCATTTCAAACCCACCAGCCATTCCGCGGAAACAGAAGGAAGATGGGACAATCTACTTCCATAAAGATTTATAGCCTCAGAAACCCAATAGAGGTTCTATGAGTTGGAAATGACGTGATGGCAGTGAGTTTGATATATCTCTGTGTGTGTGTGTGTGTGTTGTTGTTGTTGTTGTTGTTTGCCGTCAAATCAGACCCGACTTATAGTGACCCCCGCCCCTTGGGTTTCCTAAGCTATATTACTACAGAAGTAGATTGCCCAATCTTCCTTCAAAGAAGTGGCTGGTGATTTTGAACTGTCAGTCTTCTGGTTAGCAGTCAAGTGCCTTAGGCACTATGCTACCAGAGCTTGCTCTCACTCTCTCTCTCTCTATATATATATATATGTATGTATGTATGTATGTATGTATATCTGTCCTAGAAGAAGTGCAGCTAGAATGCTCCATGGAAGCATGAATGGCCAGACTTCATCTCACCTACTTTGGTCAGTTGTCAGAAGGGACCATTCCTTAGAGAAGAATTTCATGCTTGGTAAAGTGGAGGGTCAGCAAAAAAGGGGAAGGCCCTCAATGAGATGGATTGACACTGGCTGCCACAATGGGATCAGATATAGCAAGGATCATGAGGCTGTCACCAGACTGGGCAGTGTTTTGCTCAGTTGTACATAGGATCACTATGAGTCAGAGCCGACTTGAGGGCACCTAACAATAACATACATATATATTTTTTAAATTAAGTGAAAATGCAAACAAAAAATATAAAAATTTGTGACATTCAGATAAAGGAGTAATTGTTGTTGCTGTTGTTGTTGTTATGTGCCGTCAAGTCAGACCCAACTCATAATGACCCCTCCTTGGGTTTCCAAGGCAGTATCACTAAGGAAGTAGATTGCCCCATCTTCTTCTGATGAGTGGTTGGTGGGTTTGAACTGCCAGCCTTCTGGTTAGCAGTCAAGTGCCTTAGGCACTATGCTACCAGAGCTCCCTTAAACCTCCTAAGATATTAATATTCCCCAAATTGTGCTACAGATGTGATGAAATCCTAAGCAAAATTGTAGCATGCTTCTTTATAGAAATTGACAAATGTTTTTGTCCTCTAGTGCTGCTGTAACAGAAAATACCACGAATGGGTGGCTTTAACAAACAGGGATTTATTCTCTTACAGTTTTGGAGGCTAGAAGTCCAAGTCCAAAATGCCAGTTCTAGGGGCTGGGTGAAGACCCCACGACATTGGACTTCAGCTCTGCCTCTCACTCCCAGTGCTCTGAAACTGGAGGCTTCTCTTAGCTCAGACAACTGCTGTCTGCTGAGGCTGATAAGCTCAAGGTTGATAAATAAAATAGCACTGTTCCCAAATTACCAAGCAACATGGCAGGCCGCTAATTCAAGTCCATTAACAATCCCAAGATCAGCAGACAACATGGCAGCTCATTGCAACGAATACTCGGCCAAATGCAGCCTCCAAGCATGCCAAAAGCTGCAGGGACATTTCTCAAAGCTGTTTCTTATATAGTGGAAGTAGATCACATAGCTAAGGCAGCTATTCAGATGCTCAAAGTAGATTCCACCATGGAGTTAATTACCAGTCTCATCATGAGGAGTAACTACATCCAACTGTCCAGCCACTCAAAACCAGGCCCAGCCAAGTTGATACACAACTTAACTACCACAAGTTTATTCTAAAGTCCATGCGGAAATGTAAAGAATCTAGAATAGCGAAAAACTGCTGAAAGTGGGGGAGAGAATCAGACTGGGAGAATTTACACTTTCTGACTTCAAGACTTATTGTAAAGCTACAGTAACTAAGACAGCATGGCCTTAAGATAGATAAACACAGTCATGCAAGAGAAAAAGAATCTAGTATATACTCAAATATATGTGGATAGATTTTTGTTTTTTGGAAAGTGGTACAAAGGCAATTCAGTGCAGAAAAGATGGTCATTTCATCAAATGATATGCTCATTAACTTTAGAAAAATTAACTCCAAATGATCATAGATGGGAATGTAAAACCCAAATAATACTAATGGGCTAGAATAAACTACAGAAGAAAATATTTTGATCTTATTTTAGGGAATTTTTTAGATAAGTCACCAAAACACAATCCAAAAATAGAAAAAAATATGTTGCACTTTATCAATATTGAGAACCCTTTCCCTTTAAATGATACTGTGGAGAATAAAAAGACAAGACACAGACCGAGAAACAGTTTGACAATTCATATATCTGAGGAAGGATTTTTTTCCAAAACATGCATTGGGACAAACAGAAAAAATGATTTTTCACTGGAGGAAGTGAAGACCACCCCTCTGAGACACAGACCTACTCTAAGACTAAGACTTAATCAGAAGATAATAGAACGTTTCTTCTCCCCACATCTCACTACCACACCAACAAGTCTGCAGTATAATAACAGTGGATTACACTTGAAAGACTACAAGTCACAAACTTTCTCTGAGGAATAGTATACAAAGAGTATAAAAAGATGTAAAATCAGAAGACAAAACAACGGCACTACAGCAGTTAAAACTTTTAATACAGGTAGCTACAATAAATATTAAACACAGCTGAACATTAATTGACATTGATTAACATAAACCATCATATAAAATGCCTACTTACTTCAGTTCCTATAACCTGATATAGCTTGTCTTAATTCCAATAAAAATTTATAAGACATGCAAATGGCAAGAAAAATCAGTCTGAAGAGATGAAACAATCCTTATAAACACATAAAAAGACAAAATAATCGTTATAACTAGACTCAGAAATGACACAGATGTTGAAATTATCAGACAGGAAATTTAACGCAACAATGAGCAATATCATTAATATCGCATGCAAGTAAGACCTTACTGAAGATAATTCAAAAACGTTTGCAGCAGTATATTGACAGAGAACTTCTAGAGGTGCAAGCTGGATTCAGAAGAGGATGTGCAACAAGAGATATCATAGCTGTTGTCAGATGGCTCTTGGCTCAAGGCAAAGAATACCAGAAAGATGTTTACTTGTGTTTTCTTGACTATGCAAAGGTATTTGATTGTGTGGATCATGACAAATTATGG
>NW_006921753.1:6423619-6428360 GCF_000298275.1 Orycteropus afer afer
AAGTGCACCCAAAGTGCTCCTTGGAAGCAAGAATGGCCAGACTTTTTCTCACCTATTTTGGTCATGTTGTCAGAAGGGGCCATTCCTTGGAGAAGGATGTCATGCTTGGTAGGGTAGAGGATCAACTAAAGAAGGGGAGGCCTTCAACGAGATGGATTGACATGGTGGCTGCGATGATGCACTCAAGTATAGCAGGGATTGTGAAGCTGGTGAGGGATTGGGTAGTGTTTCGTTCTGCTGTGCATGGGGTCGCTATGAGTCGGAAATGACTCGACAGCACCTAACAACAACAACAACATGAGCAATAGGTTAAATACTGCAGAAAGGGTGTGGGAGCTGTGTTGTCTGACCCCTCTAATTTCACAATGGGGAAGAAGGATCAAGGTCAACAGGTAAATCTGATTCCTGTGAAGTAGAGTTCAGACATACTGGTACCCTCCAATCTTCTTGCCAATTCTGACCCAACTGTCCCTCCCATGGCAGTCTCTATTTCTCTACTGGGTATGGTAATTCATTACAATGGCCACACAAAACTCACAGACAATATTCATGATTGTGGGGTTTATTAAGGAAGTAACAAGTTACAATTCAGGACAACAAATGACTCAAGATTTAGTTATTTAATCAGGACAGCCTCTTCTCTGGAGTACTACAGGCATACTTCTCTATGACCTCATCTTCTCAGCCCTGTGGCCCCTTGGCAGCTGCCCTGATCAAGTAAGCACTACAAAGTACTTTTAGCTCTACCAAAAGGTGTCCAGAGAGTCACCCCACTCTGCCAGTAAGCCTCCTGCCTGACGGCAATTAACTGTCTTGCTCTTAGTCTGGGAATCCCACTGCTCCATCTCATGCCAGTCTCTGCTGGCATATGCTACCAGGATCTGCTGCTAGAATCTGCTGCCATCTTTTCTCTGCTGCTGCCTCTTGCTACCTTTTTCCATCTCAGCAAAGTGTTACAGCTCTCTCCATCTCCTGGCTCGAGGAGGGTTAGCACAGGGATCTTGGGCCGAAAGTATGCACTCCATTCTTGGCTCTTTTTTCTAAATGGCATGGAGATCCCCATTTCTGCCTTCAGGATGGTTCATTTAAGCCTAACCATATAGGAAAAGTGACCGATTCCCATGGCAGTGTTCCATGAACCTCCTTTTCATGGTCCCACCCACACAAGCATGACATATACCTTATTTACATCATTAACAAGATATCCAATCCTCTTGGTAGGCCACAAACACCTCACATTCACATAGTCCCACTCAATCATCTAGTGGAAGTCACAAGGACCATGGTTAGAAGGGCCATACCTGTAGTGCCTAAGGCACTTGACTGCTAACCAGAAGGCTGGAGGTTCAAACCTACCAGCCACTCCTTGGAAGAAAGGTTAGGCATTCTACTTCTGAAGTGATACCACCTTGAAAACCCAAAGAGGGGTTGCTATGAGTCAGATCTCACTCCATGGCACATAACAAGAACAACAACGTTAAGTAATTCATGGCACTGCAAGTCCTCTTCTGAACCAGCTTGCATTTCTGGAAGTTCCCTGTCAATATATTGATGCCACCATTTTTTAATTATTTTCAGCAAAATTTTGCTTGCATGTTATATTAATGATACTATTCTATAGTTTCCACATTCTGTTGGATCACCTTTCCTTGGAATGGGTGTAAATATGGATCTTTTCCTGTCAGTTGGCCAGATACCTATCTTCCAAATTTCATATATTTCATATACATAAGGTTGGGCAATCCTACTTCCGTAGTGATACTGCCTCGGAAACCCAAGGAGGGGTCGCTATGAGTCGGGGCCGACTCGACGGCAAATAACAACAACAACAACATAAAGAATATACCTCATCAATAAAAAAAAGAAAAAATTAATATTCCAAATAGAATTATTTAGGAAGTAATTACTTGTTTAGCCTGTGTTCATGAAGAATGAGATGTGGCAGACTAAAATATATGTATGTTAAACTTTTTAGATGAGAAAATGCCTCCAGCATAGCACCCATTTGTTGAAACATCTCAATGGGTATTCTGTCAACTCCTGGAGGTTGTAAAAGCCAATTCCTTCAGTGCAGCTTTGACGTCTTCCTTCAATTCCATTGGTTCTTGATCATGTGCCATCTCCTGAAATGGATGAATATTGACCAAGTCTTTTAGGTACAGTATCTCTGTGTATTCCTTCCATCTTCTTTTGATGCTTCCTGCATCAGTAAATATTTTGCCCATAGGATTTTTCAATATTGCACCTCAAGGCTTGAATTTTTTCTTCAGTTCTTTCAGCTCGATAAATGCTGAGCATGTTATTCCCTTTTGCTTTTCTAACTCCAGGTCTTTGCATATTTCATTATAATTATTAACTTTGTCTTCTTGAGCTGCTCTTTGAAATCTTCTGTTCACCTCTTTTATCCTGTCACTTCTTCCATTTGCTTTAGCGACCCTCCATTCAAGAGCTAGATTCAGTCTCTTCTGACGTCTGTTTGGTCTTTTCTTTCTCTCCTGTCTTTTTAATGACCTTTTGCTTTCTTCATGTATGATATTCCTGATGTCATCCCACAATTCATTTGGAATTCAGTCATTAGTGTTCAATGTGTCAAATCTGTTCTTTAGATGGTCTCTAAATCAGGTGGGAGGTAACCAAGTCATATTTTGGCTCTCATGGACTTGTTGTAATTCTCCTCATCTTCAACATGAACTTGCACATGAGCAGTTGATGGTCTGTTCCACAGTCAGCTCCTGGCCTTGTTTCGGCTGAAGATTTGAGCTTCTCCATCACCTCTTTCCACAGATATAGTTGATCTGAATCCTGTGTATTCCATCTGAGAGGTCCATGTGTATAGCCACTGTCTGTGTTGTTGAAAAAAAAAAAGGTATTTGCAATGATCTTGCAAAATTCTATCATGCAATCTCCAATATTATTTCTGTCACCAAGGACGTATGTCCCAACTACTGGTAATTCTCTATTTCCCACTTTTGCATTCCAATTACCAGTAATAATAAACACATTTTGATTGCCTGTTTGGTCAATTTCAGACTGCAGAAATTGGTAAAAATCTTCAATTTCCTCATCTTTGGCTTTGGTGGTTGATGTATAAATTTGCATTATAGTAGTATTAACTGCTCTTCCTTGTAGGAGTATGCATATTATCTTATCACTGATAGCATTGTACTTCAGGATAGATCTTGAAACATTTTTTGTGACAATGAATGTCACATCATTCCTCTTCAATCTGTTATTCCCAGCATAGTAGATTATATTGTTGTCTGGTTTTAAATGGCCCAAACCAGTCCATTTCAGCTCACTAATGCCTAGGATATTGATCTTTATGTGTTCCATTTTATTTTTGACAACTTACAATTTCCCTAGATTCATACTTTGTACATTCCATGTCCTGATTAGCAATGGATGTTTGCAGCTGTTTCTTCCCATTTGAGTCACTCTCTATCAGCAAATGGAGGTCCCAAAAGCTTTACTCCATCCATATCATTAAGATAGACTCCATTTTGAGGAGGCAACTCTTCTTCAGTCATATTTTGAGTGCTTTCTGACCTGAGTGGCTCATCTCTCTTCATTGTATCAGACAATGTTTCACAGCTAGTTGTCAAGTTTTCTCATAATATATCGGATAATGTTTCACTGCTATTTATATGGTTTTCATTGGCCAGTTCTTTGAGAAGTGTGTGGCTTTTTCTTCTTCTGAGTCTGTCTTAGTCGGGAAGCTCTGCTGAAACCCATCTACTATGGGTGATCCTGCTGTTATCTGAAACGCTGGTAGCATAGCCTCATGGCAATACACAGGCCACCATAGTGTGAGGAACTGATAGATGAGTGATGGGAGGATGTATTCATGTGTCAAGTATTATGTAATTTTATACTTTATGTATGTGCATTTATTATGGTTCAATAAACCTATTAAAATTACCTGAATAAGAATTAGATACTAATTTTAATATTATGAGTTTAATATTGAAATTGCAATTTATGATAATGAATAATAATGATCATATTAAGGAAATCATTTTAATAGATTTAGTTCATTAAGACCTCTTTGGTAAAATTTATCTTGAGAAAGAGCACATTTCATTCTGATAGTAATTGGGGATTTTATTTGTTTCTATACATTATATTGTGATTTAAATGTCTGACAAAAATTTTAACCTTTTTAAAATAGAAATATTTAATGCAGCTCATTAAAAAATATGATTACATTTCCATATTCAGAATTGAATACCACCACAATACATTAATAGCAAATCAGAAACCTCCTATGATTAAGCAACTCTACAATATGTTTCAGTGAACAGAAATCGATAAACTTTTTTTACATATTAACTAAAACAGATGTTCTGAAAAAATTATATTTTAATGGAACTACTCAAGATGTAGCATCAAGCCTTCGTGCAAAGTCAGAAAGAGAATTGAAAGCACTCTGTTAAATAGAAATACAAAATATTAATGCTATTTTACTTTTTTTTTCCTACATCAATCTTACATAGACCTCATGCAAACTGGGTTGGAGAAGGGAGACAGCATATTAAGGAAAATAACTACAAAAACCGTTTGTCAGAATGGAAATGATAAAATAAACAAGAATATTGTTGTTGTTAGGTGCTGTCAAGTCGTCTTGGCCTCAGCGACCCTATGCACAGCAGAACAAAACACCACTTGGTCCTGCACCAGCTCCACCATCTTTGCTATATTTGAGCCCATTACCACAGCCACTGTGTCAGTCTATCTCATTGAC
>NW_006921753.1:6428740-6441200 GCF_000298275.1 Orycteropus afer afer
ATTATTTAGGAAGTAATTACTTGTTTAGCCTGTGTTCATGAAGAATGAGATGTGGCAGACTAAAATATATGTATGTTAAAGTTTTTAAAATGTACTAAATTCTAATATTAAAAAAAAATAGCACTTTTGATCAGATGAATGTAATAAACAGCATTAATTTCCTATATTTGGAATATAGGAAAGACTATGGGCTAAATATTAGAAGTCAGTGGGTTGTAAGTGGTTGTATACATTTAGGGAAAAGAGTTTAGTGGTAAATTAGTGCAACCAAAAGAAAAATTTTTTAATGACTTTGATTCAGAGATTTCCTCTCAGCCTTCTCAGGATCAAAGTTTTTATCAACAAAGTTATAGATCTATTTAGCATAGTTCAGAATGATTAAAAGGGAAGGAACAGCAAATACAGTTTTCCAAGAAGGATTTTCATATTATCTCAATAGGATAGGATGATGGAGTGATTTAACCAGATAAAATTTAATGAATGAAACATCCTGTACTTTGGTTATAAACAAAGAAAAAACATCATACAGTTACAGGATGAAGGAGATGTGGTGTTCCTGGAACAAGTACAGAAATGCCTTGGGACTTTGAGTTGACATGAAGTTCAACACGAGTCAGCAGAAAACTGCACTGAAGGACCTATTACTTTCAATCCTCAGTTTCACCAAGTTAAAAAGCATCCAGAGGAGTGTGACCAGGATAATGCACTCTCAGAGGAAAAGGCATATGAGGAAAATCTGAGGGGGGTGGAAACAATGAGTAGCTCAACCTAAGGAGCACTGGTGGAGCAATGATTAAGCACTCAGCTGCTAAACAAAAAGTTGGCTGTTCAAACCCACAAGCGGCTCCACAGAAGAAAGACGTGACCATCTACTCCTGTAAAGATTATAATGTAGAAAAGCCTATGGGAATGTTCTACTCCCTTGCATGGACTTGTTATGAGTAGAAAATCAACTCAATGGCACCTAACAACAAAAGCATGCATAACCTAGACAGAAGTGTGTGTTCTCTTGGGTGTAAGTTAACAGAAACTTCAACTCAGATTGATGTAAAAATATGAAATAGTATTTTCTCACATAATAAAGCAAACCATACCTACTGTCATCCAGTGAATATTGACTCATAGTGACTTTATAGGAGTCACTGTAAAGTAGAACTGCCCCATAGGTTTTCCAAGGCTGTAAATCTTTATAGAAGAGACTGCTTTATCTTTTTCCCTCAGAATGGCTGTTGGATTTTCCCTCAGAACTTTGTGGTTAGCAGCCAAATGATTTGACCATTACCACACCAGAGCTCCTTCTCACATAATGTTGTTGTTGTTGTTTTATGTGCCGTCAAGTCAAACCTGACTCATAGCGACCCCTCCTTGGGTTTCCAAGGCAGTATCACTACGGAAGTAGGATTGCCCAACCTTCCTTCCGAGGAGTGGCTGGTGGGTTTGAACCACCAGCCGTCTGGTTAGCAGGCAAGTGTCTTAGCCATTATGCTACCAGAGCTCCTTCTCACATAATAGAAGTCCAGAATTAAAGGAGCCTTCAGATGGTTGCAGTAAATCAAGGCATCAATCCCAGAGATTACATCCAACAACAATACATCTTTACTAATAAAAAGAAACCCCTTTCAGCAAATCTCCCAAAGACTTCGGCCTCCTGGCTGCAATAGTCAGAATTTTGTCTCATAACCATTTCCTAATTCACCCCTGGCAAGAGAGTGAGATGAGATCTATACTATTTGGAACATTCCAGAACAGGAGAGAAGTCATGTTCCCCTGAGATATAAGGGTATAAGAGGGACAGAGTAGTTATTTTTGAAAAATTGGAAGTTCTGTTAGAAATGAAAAAGAAAACGCCAGCCAAGACCACTAAAAAAGTCTTAGGGGACACTTAATGGCAGTTTGCAATTATTTAGGGATTACTATATGGAAATATAGGAGCTCTGGTAGCATAGTGCCTAACGCATTTGATTGCTAACCAGAGGGCTGGCGGTTCAAACCCACCAGCCACTCCTCGGAAGGAAGATGAGGCAATCTACGTGTGTAGTGATACTGCCTCGGAAACCCAAGGAGAAATCGCTATGAGTCGAGTCCGACTCAATGGCACATAACAATAACAACAACATATGTTCTACAGCTTCAGAAGAAGATATCTAAGATTCATGTTTAGAAGTTAAAGATGGACATACAGCAAGCCTGTAAGAATAATTTTTTTTTACACTCAGAGCTAAATGCAAATGGAATTTGCTGCATAATGAATGAGTTGATCCTTCTCTAGAGGGAAAGAACTAGACTGGATGCCCTCCAGAAGGTCTTCCCATCAAAGTCAAGCCTGTAATTCTCCAGGTTGTGTCCTTTACAAAAGCTTAGCTAAAGAGGTAGTGGGAGATGGACATTTCAGACATTGTCCACCCACAAAACAATGCAGGCTTCTCAGGGATTGGAATTCCCAGATTTGACAATGAGGTCTCATATTTGTCAAGCTAATCCTTCACAGTATTAACATGCCCTGGAAGCAATATGTTTCTACAATTTCTACAAAGTTATGATAGTACAAGCTTTTCCATGTACACAGAAGATACTCAAATATCACAATGATGGTCTCTTTGCAACATTGGATTATGAATAAAAATCAAATTTGATTCACATATATGTTCCAATTATGACTCCAGGAAAAAATGGATTAAATGTCAGCTCTGGTGCTATATAGATATCTGACTTTACCCTCACACAGTGCATTTCTAATGATCTAATAAAGAAATAAGTTGTGTTAAGAATAACTTTTTATACTGAATTAAAGTTTTTGTCAAGGATTCTGTATATCTTGGGTTTATTATTAATATATCTGCAGTCACACAATGAATACCTGCAATTTCCTTTTCTTTATTAAAATATTACTTATGCCCAAATACATCTTATTACTACCTTACTGAAACTAAAGGTGAAGAACAGAGAAGTAATCTTTTTATATGCAAAAGTCTGTAGGTCAGATTTATATTAAGAAATAAAGAAAAGTAATAACAGGTGCCAGGAACTATTGGATAGGAAAACAGGAGTATAAGAAAGACTTATCACCTCATTCATGTTTAAGTTTATAAAAAAAAAAAAACATTAAAACCATGCAATTATTTATTTCCTTAAATGGACAAATAAACAAGTTTAAAAATCAAACCAAAAAAAAACAGGAAAATGAATAAGGGAAAGAAGGAAGGAAAGGAAAAGGAGGGAGGTGTGAAGAAAAGGTTTGCTGGAACACATTTTACTTGTTATTGTGTGCAGTTGAGGCAATTCTGACTCAGTTTAATTCCCTCAACTAGGCTATAATCTTTATAAGAGGACTCTGATTATGCAGTGTTTAAGCACTCCATGCCAAGTGAAAGATGGGCAGTTGGAACTCCATGGAAGAAAGTTGGAGCAGTCTGCTTTAGTAAAGATTACAGTCTTAGAAATCCTGTAGGGCCATTCTACTCTGACTCATAGGGTGGGTAGCTATGAGTCAGTCAACTTCATGGGAACTTTTTGTTTTTTTCTTTTAAATCTTCACAGGAGCAGATCACCAGATCTTTTAACCACAGAGTGGGTCGTGGGTTCCAACCACCAACCTTTCAGTTACCAGCCAGAGCTTAACCGTTGTACCACGAGGGCTACTTACATTTTACTTAGGTGAGTAATCCAGAAACACTGAAGAGCTATTTATTAGAAAAGTCTTGAGAATTTTTAGGAAATATCTACAAATGATTCAAGTATTTATGGATTTAAGGAAAGAGTAGAGACAGGAAGATAATTTTAGAAAGAAGAGGAGAAATAAACTTCAGATTTGTTAGAATTCCTGATCCTTTTCAAGTCATTTGGGCAGTCCCCATATTTTTTGCACTTTTGAAGAATGAGAAAAGAAAATGGAGCAAAAAAAAAAAAAAAAATGGCTTATGTAAATCAACTGAGATGCTTTGCAGGAAGTGGAATCCTCAATCTATACTAATTCAAAGGTGTATGAAAGACTCACTGGGATTCAATGGAAAATGCCTTGGATCAGAAAAGATGAAGCACAACTGGAATCAAGTATAGATTGCACCACCACAAACTGACTCCATTTAAACACAGACTCATAGCTCATTCACGATGGTATGAGAGTTAAATGAGAATATACATTATGCTTTGTCAATGTACATTATCTACTCATTTACTAATCAGAATACCTCAAGAGGATTTCATACTCAGTCCCTTCTAGGCCAGAGGTTGGAAGATAATTGGCTCTAAACAGAATTTCTGTATATTATCTTCTATGACAAAAATCAGAGCTAGACTTTAAATAAAAATGCAGAGTTAAAATATTTTAGTAAAAAGACATTGAAATGGTGTCTTAGTTACCTCATGCTACTGTAACAGAAACACCACAAGCGGGTGACTTTAAAAAACAGAAATTTATTTCCTCACAGTTTAGAAGGCTAGATGTCCAAATTCAAGGTGACGGCCATAGGGGTAGGCTTTCTTTCTGTCACCTCTGGAGGAGGGTTCTTATCTTTTCTGAGTTTCTGCTCCTGGTTAGGCTTCATGTGGCTTAGCATCTCTCTTCATCCATCTCTACTTTTCCCATGTTTGTTCACTATCTTTTATATCTCAAAACAATGACTCAAAACAACTCTATACTAATCCTGCCTCATTAATATAACAAAGGCAACACATTTCCAGATGGGATTATAACCACAGGCATAGAGGTTAGGATTTACAACACACATTTTGGAGGTACATATTCAATGTGTATCAAGTGCTTAAGGCACTTGACTGCTAACCAGAAGGCTGGCAGTTCAAACCCACCAGCCACTCCTCGGAAGGAAGATGGGGCAATCTACTTCCATAGTCATACTACCTCAGAAACCCTAAGAGGGGTCGCTGTGAGTTGGGTCCTACTCGATAGCACATAACAACAACAACAACAAGTGGTTAATGCAAATATACTTCCATGTCATTTTTAATATTTTGCATTTCTTTACCATCATTCCGGATTCTGAAATTTCCTCTCTTTCATTGCTTTTCAACCTGGAAAGTCTCTTTGTTTCCTCCTCCCTTCCCACCCACCCACCCTTTTTTTTGGATCTGTTTGTATATCTATTATGTTTACTTAAGATATGTAAGATACCCAGCACAAAGAAAGATGGTTAGTACTATATTCTTGCCTTAGATATGTTAACATACTAAAACCTGAAAGTTATTTAATAGTGTATTTCTATAAGCAAACACACTACTGCCTCTATGCTACCAATCCTCAAAACAGAAAATTCTATAATGTTTTATTGAAAATGAGGAAATTTTATGAGCAGGAGCTTATTTCATGCTTGTCAGAGACCATATGACATATATAAGATACACTTACAAATGAATTAAACTCACAACTGTCCACTTTGTTCTATTTTTTAGGATACCAAATCCCAAAAATACAGAGATTAATATAATACACTAATTTATAGTTCAGTAGAGGAGACAGATCCAAAAATATTTAATGTCAGTGCAGACAACAGCGGCAGTCTTTGCACAAATACTGGACTTGATGAAAGCAGTCAAGGCAAGAAGAGAGTCAAATTCAAATGAGTCCCTCTCAATGACTATTCTACACTTGTTAAATATCTGTTCTTAAGATATCATAAAACATACTGGCCCTGAACTTGAAAAATTTTAGCAGGTCACAAGTATATTAATAAGTTTATTCTGAAACCCTGTTTTTGGCCTCTTCATTGCAGACTATTATCCATTTCTTACTTTTTTCTTCTGTTGAATCTCTCTTCCAATTTGATATATTGGTGTATTACTTCCTAAACTTCCAAAGCTCTGGTCACTCATACTGTCTCTCGATCTCAAAATGAGGATTATTCAGGTTTTGAAGAAGTGCACTGATTCTACCTGTAGCAGACACTAACCCTTAGTTTCCTTCCAGGGCATGCATCGAAACTGATTTTGCCACTGTTCTTACAGTTATGTGTGGCCATCCGAGTTCTAGTCAATGGAATGTGGGTGGAAAAGATATCCTCACTTTTAGGACCCGTGAACAATCCTCCATGCTCTTTCGAAAATCTTAGGCAGAATGGTACAAATAAAGAAAATTAATAATAATAACAAATGTCAAGTAGATCGTTGTTGTTGTTGTTATTATGTGCCGTCGAGTGTGACCCACTCATAGCGACCCCTCCTTGGGTTGCCGAGGCAGTATCACTACGAAAGTAGATTGCTCAACCTTCCTTCCCAGGAGTGGCTGGTAGGTTTGAACCGCCAGCCTTCTGGTTAGCAGTCAAGTGCCTACCAGATTAGAGGGGAATAAAATGAACTAGTTTTGAATCTAATGAATTTCACCTCATTAGAATAAAGATAGGCTTGCTGATAACACCAAGGTCGCGGGTTCAATCCCTTACGGGCCACCAGAGAGCTCTGGTAGCATAGTGCCTAAGACACTTGACTGCTAACCAGAATGCGGGCGGTTCAAACCCACCAGCCACTCCTGGGAAGGAAGGTTGAGCGATCTACTTCCTTAGATAGGCAATCTGCTTCCTTAGTGATACTGCCTCAGCGACTCAACGGCACATAACAAAAACAAGACTAAAGAAGCCCTGTGGAGCAGTTTTACTCATCATACACTGGGTTAACCTCCTTGTGTCCAAAGAGACTAACAGCAACACACAAAACAGCAGTTTATTTAAATATTTGCAACAAACGTTCACAAGTAGATATTTTATTGTTTCTTGTTTGAATAGGGTCTGAAAAGATTTCATTTGCATCTGTGTAGTTGCCTTAAGGTTTAAAGCCAGAACTGTAAGCTCTTACAATTACTAGTGAATGGTCTGAATAGTTAAGGGATTTAAATGCAATTTTTCTCATTTCCTTTCCTGAATCCATGAGGAATGGAAAAATACACATTTAACTGCCTTCAGAATTATCATCACCTTGTAATTTAATTACAAGTTTTTCTGGCCATGAGGCATTCTTTGAAACAAAATTAAAATGATATGAGGGAGAACAGTTTCTCGTAATTGAAGTTTTTGGAATTTTAGTTGTATTTCTAATGTTGCCACAGCCTCGTTTGATTATTTTATGTCAGGCAAGTTAGCTTCTTTGTGTTACGTAGGGTGGCATATTAATATTATTTTTAAACACTTGTTTTTTTTTTAATATAACTGAAGAACTCCTGTGGACACTTAAAGAATTAAAAGTATATTCCTGTAGCTTTTATTAGATCTTTACAGTTATTCTCTTTCACTCTTCTGATCCCTCTATCTCACCATTTGTCATATATATATATATATTTTTTTTTTTTTTTACCCTGTAAAAGAATAATAATGCTACCCCACCTGGCAGTTGTTTGACAAAGAATGGAAGAGGTTGGGGAAAAGTCTGGCAGAGTGACACTAACATTTGTGTCATTTATGACAGAAATATAATTATTATGTTAATATAAATATATCCCTTCTCAAATGTCAAAAATGTTCTTCAAACTTTTCCAATTATTTTGGATACTATAAATGATGGTGGTTCTTCTCTCAAAAGAGCTATCATTTTCTAGCTTCTGTAAGAGACAGGTCTAGTTCATATTAGAATTTAAATATTTCAGATTATGTGCAGGGAAAATGGTTTCTTGCATTTTTAACATAAATCTAAAGTACTTAACAAAAAATAAGCTTCCAATGGAACAGTAGTAACAAACCTTGCCTTTGTCAAGATCGTAAACCCTAACTTCCTTTTCTTAACTGTTCTTTAGGCTTATAAAACTACAACTTCCATTGATTTCTTAATTAGTTGAGGCTTAAATATTTAATTTTAATGATTGACTGCTTTTTTTGCAAAAACATTTTACTATGTCATTTCTTATATACTACAGTACAATTTCCTTTGAAGAGATCTATAAAGGTAATTAAAGACAAAATACCCAGAGTACATATTTTTCATAACTTTACTAATTGATAAGTTAGCTCATAAGCAGAGGAAATTGATGAATGTAAAGAAGCAAAACAGATGGTAGAGTTGTAAGCACATGCCAACACACCCTAGCCTGCAGTCTGTTCCAGATCCTGCTAAGTCCAGAAGCATAGGGAAAGTAATACTTGCAGCTTGATCCAGCAGAAAATACCCATTGCTGCCTTGGGTCCTTGGCTTCCTGGCTCCAACACATGTACCCCTATGTGAAACATTATTCCACTGAAATGTTTTCTGACCTTCTGGAAAGTTGTACACTAAAGCATATGGTCCTTTTCAAGAGGAGGAAACAAAAGTCCTCTCTAAATAACTATCAAGGCAATCTGATCAAGATGGATAGAGACAAAACTATTTGCTTCTTTTTGTTAGTCTGTGAATTTTTTTCCTTTCTGTAAGCAGTTTTTTTGCTAATATGTGTTTTGCTAATATATAGTGGGGGCTCTAGTAATCTCTCAGAATTACAAGGGTGATTAAAATTATGGTTCTGCTTATCTATTCATCACCACTTCAATCTGCTAAGAAAAATTTGAAAGGAATACTATTGGGACAAATAAAAATAGTGGTGAAGGGAACCGAAAATGTAAAGTAAATCAAGGCAATTTTCTTTTGTAAATTATAGATACTATAAATGAAACTAGAGGGAATTGTTTGGTTAAGAGAAAAATCTACTTCTGATCAACAGGCTTTTGAGGGTGGATAATGCAGAAAGAGCATAATACAGGTGCTCAACAGGGATGCCATCATTACTCTGTCAGTTTGTTTTCTGTGATGGCTTGCATGTTTCTGTTAGGCTGGAGGCTATGCTATCAGTATATTGAATACCAGCAGGATCACTCATGGCAGACAAATGTCAGTGAAGCTTCCAGACTAAGACAGACTGGTAAGGAAGGGGCCATCTACTTCTGAACAACCTTTTGAAAACCTTATGAATAGCAGTAAAACTTTGTCTGATATAGTGCCAAATGATGAGCCCCTCAGGGAAGAAGGCACTCAAAATAAAAATGGGGAAGATCTGCCTCCTCAAAGTGGGATCAACCTTAATGATGTAGATGGAATGAGGCTGTTGGAACTGATGGGGTATGACTCAAAATGGGAAGAAACAGCTACAAATATTCATTAATAATTGGAACATAGAACGTACAAAGTATGAATCTATGAAAACTGCAAGTTGTCAAATATTAAATGGAGCACATAAAGATTGATATCATAGGCATTAGTGAGCTCAAATGGATTGGTATTGGCCATTTTGAATCAGACAATAATATGGACCACTATGCTAGGAATAACCAATTGAAGAGGAATGGCTTGCATTCATCACCAAAAAGAATATTTCAAGATCTATCCTGAAGTACAATGCTGTCAATGATGGGATAATATCTATACACCTACAAGGAAGACCAGTTAATACTACTACTATTCAAATTTACACAACAACCAATGCAAAAGATGAAGAACTGGAGATTTTTACCAACGTCTGCAGTCTGAAATTTACCCAACATGAAATCAAGATGCATTGATTATTACTGGTGATTGGAATGTGAAAGTTGAAAACAAAGATGGATTGGTAGTCGGAAAATATGACCTAGTTGATAAAAGTGACATCAGATATTGCATGATAGAATTTTGCAAGGCCAACAACTTATTCACTGTAGATATCTTTTTCAACAACATAGCATCTAGTGCACGTGGACCTCACCAGATGGGATACACAGGATCATATTGACTACGTCTGTGGAAAGAGGCAATGAAGATCTCAATATCATCAGTCAAAACAAGGCTAGGAAGAGACCAACAATTGCATATATGCAAGTTCAATTGGAAGCTGAATAAAATTAAAACAAGACCACAATAAAGCAAGACCTTGATTATATCCCACTTGAATTTAGACAGATTCTGAAGAATAGATTTGATGCAGTAACCCCAATGCCCAAAGACCAGACAAGTTGTGGGATGACATTAAAAACATCATACATGAAGAAAACAAAAGGTTGTTAGAAAGACAAGAAAGGAAGAAAATACCAAAATGGATGTCAGAAGAGAGTCTGAAACTTACTCTTGAATGGAGAATAGGGAAAGCAAATGGGAGAAATGATGAAATTAAAGAGTTCAACAGAATATTTCAATGGATGGCTTCAGAAGACAAAGTAAAGTATTATGATGAAATGTGCAAAGACCTGGAGTCAGAAAACCAAAAAGGAAGAACACGTTTGCCATTTCTCAAGTTGAAAGAACTGAAGAAAAAATCAAGCTTTGAGTTGCATGCCATGGTATTTTCAATAGCCTCATATCTGTGTGAAATCTGGTTAATGAATAAGCATGACTGAAGAAGCTTGGATGCCCTTGAACAGTGGTGTTGGTGAAGAATCCTGAAAATACCATGAGCATCTAGAAGAATGAATAAATCTGTCCTGGAGGAAGTGTAGCTGGAATGCTCCTTAGAAGCAAGAATGGCCAGACTTCATCACACCTACTTTGGTCATGTTGTTAGAAGGGATCAGTCCCTGGAGAAGAATATCATGCTTGGTAAAGTAGAGGTTCAGTAAAAAAAAAGGAATCCAAAAAAACGGGGATCTCTATGAGATGGATTAACACAGTTGCTGCAACAATGGGTTCAAGCATAGCAAGAATTGTGAAGATGGTGCAGGACTGGGCAGTGTTTCATTCTGTTTACGTATTATTCAAAGCTGACTCAATTTTACCAAAAAGCAACAACAACATTGGGGAATAGAGAAGACTATTGTGGGATTATAAATTCTTATAATTACTAGTGAATGATTAAGTGATACATCACAAATGGTTTGTTCAAATGGTTTTTAGTCAACTGAACCTTCTTGGCTTTCTCATGGCACAAGTAAACAATTATTTGGGATTCCAGCACAAAAAATTATGATACTGATAATTGACCCAATGCTCCTCATTGGCCTTTAGAACATAGGGTATGCAAAAGGGGCAAGGAGGCCGCATCTTTTGACCTCCTCTAACTCCACAAGAGGAAAACAGAATCACCATCAGCAGTCTGAGGCCTGCTCCTATGAGGCTAGACATGCCACCACTCTCCAGCCTTCTTACTACCCTTGACACCAACCATTCCCCCTGCAGCCCTCACTACCTCTCTGCTGGGTTCCATAATTTGCTACAGTGGCTACACCAAAGTCACAGATTATGGGGTTTATGAGGGAAACAATAGGCTACAATTCAAGGTCAGGAACATATTCAGTCTCTCACAGCTGGGCATCTTACTCCGCAGCCAGCAGCCTCTCAGTCTCTCTCAGTAGCATATCTCTCTCTCAGCAGTACGTGTCACTCACATCTCTTTCTCTCAGCAAGTGTGTCCCTCTCAGCAGTGTGTCAGCAGCAGTGAGAGATTCCTTCTGCCTCTACGAGGGCTCCTTTTGAGCCTGGCAGAGTGGCCAAACTAACCAATCCCATCATCAGAGTTCTACACACCTGAGAGAGAGAGAACTTCCCAGAAGATTGCTTCCTGCAACTCTCAACAGGAATACCCCAGGCGGATAACTTCAACAATCAAGAGCTACTCAGCTGCTCATGGAAAATTCCACCATGCAGTTTACAAACACTATGGCTAGAAAAGCCATGCTATGTAATTTTCTGCACTGCAGGACATAACTGGTTTATGAGTTATCATATATTGGAACAAAAGACCAAAACTGAGATATTGGTGATAGGTATGTTTTCTTTCTTGTTACTTGACTATTCACAACACCGTAATGAATCACCCACTTTTCCTTACCTATTTGCCTCAAAACCAAACCAAACTCACTGCTGTCAATTCCAACTCATAGCAACCCCCACTGGATTTCCAAGGCTGTAAATATTTACAGAAGTATATTGTCCCATTTCCCTTCCACAAAAGAGTTGCTGGGTTTGAATTGCTGACCTAATGGTGAGCAGCTAAGTGCCTTACCTACGATACCACCAGAGCTAGTAGAAAGTATAGTTCATTCCATCAAGATTAACAAGTTAATAAAACAGGTTTTGAATAAATTCATCCTTATAATTCTCATTTTAATCCAGAAGACACTTCATAACACATATAAACTAACAAAATTTTTAAATTTTCTACTTGATATGATTATTAAAAAAAAGAGGGTTCACCTGAATATATACAAATGTTTTTGTTGTTGTTAGGTGCCGTTGAGTCATTTCTGACTCATAGCAACCCCATGCACAGCAGAATGAAACACTGCCCAATCCCGCACGAGCTCCATGATCCCTGCTATACTTGAGCCCATCAGTGCAGCCACTGTGTCAATCCATCTTGCTGAAGGCCTCCCCCTCTTTCGTCGACACTCCACCCTACCAAACCTAACATCCTTCTCCAGGGAATAGTCCCTTCTGATAACATGACTAAAATAGGTGAGAGGAAGTCTGGTTATTCTTGCTTCTAAGGAGCACTTTGGGTGCACTTCCTCCAGGACAGATCTGTTAGTTCTTTTAGCAATCCATGGTACTTTCAGCTTTCTTCGCCAGCACCACAACTCAAAAGCATCAA
>NW_006921753.1:6443460-6452277 GCF_000298275.1 Orycteropus afer afer
ACTAATGCCGAGGATATCAATCTTTATGCATTCCATTTCCTTTTTGACAACTTCCAATTTTCCTAGATTCATACTTCGTACATTCCATGTTCTGATGATTAATGGCTATCTGCAGCTGTTTCTCTTCAATTTGAGTGGTGCCACATCAGCAAGTGGAGGTCTTGAAAGCTTTACCTTATCCATAGGAGTAAGGCTGAGTTTACTCAGATGATGCAGCTCTCTCCCAGTCCTATTTTGAGAGCTTTCTAACCTAACAGGACTATTCATAAAGTTGTGCAGTAATGTATCAAACAGTGTTTCTTTGCTATTCATAAGGTTTTCCCTGCCCAATTCTTTCAGAAGTGGATGGCCTCTTCTTTCTTCCTAGTCTGTCTCAGTCTGTAAGCTGGGCTGATACTTGTGCACCATGTGCATCTCGCTGGGTTAGAAACACCAGTGGCTCAGCCTCAAAACTCACATCAACACATCACCACAATAGGACAAACTGCCATACAAGTTTTTCTCCCTGTTGGAAACCTCTCCTACCACCCTTACCTGTGTCACTGCACCTGACTGCACCCTGTGTCCAGGTTCCTGGGCCTTTTAACCCCCTTTTTCCTGCTCTCCCGCCCTGTTGCTTTGGGCGTGCCTGGGCTCTCTCTCCTCACCTGGACCTTGAGGCTGACTGCCCCTCTGTCTGGGTTCCTGGCTTTTAATCCCCTTTCTCCCGCTCTCCCATCCTGCTGCTTTGGGTGTGCCTGGGTTCTCTCTCCTCACCTGGATCCCTGTGGCTGATATATAAGAATAGTGAGGCTCTAAAAAATAATATAGGCATTAGTGCTCCATACAGATCTTGTTGATTTTGAAATTGAAAAAAGGCCATCTCTGACCACCTCTCCAGGCCAATTTCAGATAGAATTTTGTTCCCTCCAGGACATTCCAGCCACTCCTCGGAAGGAAGGTTGGGCATCCCTACTTCCGTAGTGATACTGCCTCGGAAACCCAAGGAGGGGTCGCTATGAGTCAGGGCCAACTCGATGGCAAATAACAACAACAACAACCAGGACATTCAGCCCAAGAAGGATAAAAGTCTCATCTAAGTGATTGATTTCTCTGCACTAGAACCCAGAATAGGAGAATCAAGTATGTAGGTGTATGGTTAGCAGTTCATGATCAGAGTTGTCAATAATATTTCCCCATATATCCATGTATTATCCAAATTAGATGATAAGGTATCAATAATACAGACCTCACTGTCTAATATCAATTACTTTCTTCATATAATGAGACCAACACCCACCATAAACATTTAGAAAAGGGAGTCTTCATTGGAGAAGGGTTGGAGTGAGAGTAGGAAGAGAAAGAAAATGGAAGGACCTGAAAATTTGAGGAAAAGCCAGAACTACTGTAAGTGCTTTATGTGAGGATTTTGAATCTCTAAAGACAACAGGACGATGTTGGGAATCTTAGGAGTGCAAATGACATATACAGTAGGAAGCAGAAGAGAAACCAATATTCATCTCACTTTTTAATAATTCCTAGAGCCCAAATCCAATTTTCCACAGAAATAATCTCTGGTATTTGACAAGAATTAGTTTTAGTTTTTAAGGGATCTGATCATATTGAGAACTCCTAACAAACAGAGTTATATACATTACTCATCTTTTTTAACTCTAGCATATAGTGAGGGAAGTCGAAGATAAACAAAGGTGAGTAAGATGGTAACTTCTTTCAAGAAACTTATGGCAATAAAGGGGTCAAATAAATAAAATACTTAAAGTTTGTAACAGGCATGTGCACAGACAGGGAACAGAAAAAGGAGAAAAAGAGAGCTTAGAGGAGGATAAGTCAGGACAGGCTTTATAGAGAAAGTTGTGTCTAACATTAGGTTGGCAAGAGAAGAGTAAAAAGTATTCCAGGCAAAAGGAGAAGCAATGTAGACCAAATTCTTGAACCTCACTGAGGTCCAATTGTATATTCAGTATCTCATTCAATTTCAGTTCTTAACTCACACAGTAATTTGTGAAGCTATCTCCTTCCAAAAGAAGCTCTGGTAATGTAGTGGCTAAGGCATTTGACTGCTAACCAGATGGCTGGTGGTTCAAACCCACCAGTTGCTCCATGGAAGGAGACTGGCCATCTACTTGCATAAAGATTTATCACCTCAGAAACCCAAAGGAAGTCACTATGAGTCGGAATGGACTCACTGGCAATGAGTTTGTTTTTTTTCCCCCCACAAAGGAAATCATTAGAAAGTTATCTGCGTATCCTCAATGCTTATTTAATAAGCTCTGTATTTATAAACTCTGAAGGAAGGTTGGGCAATCTACTTCCGTAGTGATACTGCCTCGGAAACTCAAGGAGGGGTCACTATGAGTCAGAGCATCTATCTGTCTAATCAAGATTTGATCCATCATTCACAAATATTGTGACTATTTCTGGACTGAGATATGTATCCAATATTATTGTTTCATAAGAACAGAAAAATTAGACATACAATTTCCTTTTCCTAGGTTATAAAATGAGCTTGTTACATCTTGTGTTTCTCAATCCAAGTCATATTTCAACTTATCTAATTTCTTTACACTAATTACACATGAGCTGAGGAATAGATTTGTTGTCAATCTTTCATTTGTGAACCTCAGTCATAGGCTCTTATTTCCTAGCTATGATTTCAAATTTATCAACAGTAGTTATGTAATTGTGCCAAACTATCTGGCAAATATACTATCACGCTGATTATTTCAGTGATGGTGGTGCTATCTTTTGGCACACTAGTACTTTTAAAGTTGGAAGAATTACTGCAGCAGGAGCAAACACCTTTGGTTTGTTGGGGTTAAATATGGGTTCATATATTTGGGATTTTATCCATATTCTCTGAGTGTTCTATGGGAATTTCCAGTATGGGAATTCAGATCAAAACTTAAAAAAAGAAAAAAGTCCAAAATATTCTATAAAATGACTTTCTTAAGGTAGTGACAGATGAGACTAGGCCAGGTATGTATTTGACTTTCTGAAACAGCCTCTTGGAAAGTAGACATGTCTTACCAAATATGCACTCATAATAGTGAAGACAACTTACATAGAGTTCTAAGATTCTTTGCCAAACCTGGATGTTAAAGTGATAAAAGCATACAGAAAATTAAATGCTTGCTGTTTTTGATGACTTGCTCATCCATGCTGTTATCCTCTGATTCGGAGAAATCACACATGCTTCTTAAGAGTGAGAAATGGATGAAAAATAAGAAAGTGGATCTGAGTTCTTTACATTCATACACCATGCTAAGAATTTAACACAGGAAAAGGCTACTGAGAATTAAAATCCTAAATGCTTCCAAGGAAGGTAATTTGTTAAAAAATTCCTACAAAAAGATACAGTTTTCTTCAACATTTCATATGGAAATCACAAAAACCACCTAATTCAACCACTAACTTAACATTTGGGTAAACTAGGGCCCAGTGAAATAAAGTGGTAGAGTCACATAACCAGGATAAAAAAATTTCCTGGATTCTTAGAATATTAGATATGCTGTGAGAATTGAAGGGCTTCTAGCCAAGGCATTGCTAACCTTACCACCAAGACATTCTTTTATAATTTTTCTCTAGAGATCCCACATTTATTATAATCTTTTTACTACAACTGTATTAATAATTATTTTCCCATATTCTGTAAAGTTATACATAATGCACACACTGACATCGAGTCAGACCCAACTCATGGTGACCCCTCCTTGGGTTTCTGAGGCAGTGTCACTAAGGGAGTAGATTACCCAACCTTCTTTCTGAGGAGTGGCTGGTGGGTGTGAACTCCCACTCTTCCTGTTAGCAGTCAAATGCCTTAGGCACTATGCTACCAGAGCTCCTAAAGTTATACAGAGGTGTCATTTATTCACTCTTTCAACAAACTTGTTTCTTGTACTTGCTATAGGTCAGAAATTATGTTGTGAACAATAAATATCATAGCCCCTATCCTCCTGGAGCATAGAACACTCTAGGTGTCTTGCATAATGCAATCACACTTTATAATTATATACAATTATAATTTTATTCAAATGTATACAATTCCAGTTTATATTAATTTCTATAAAGAAAAACAAGTGTGCAGTGAGAGAAATAATGAGGGACTAGTAATTTGTCATAGACTGGATGACCAGAAGAAGCATCATCAAGAAATTTGACCTCAAACTGCAATGAGGGAATAGGGATTAATCAAATGAAATGTAGTGGGGAAGGTGGCAGAAATTTCTGGTAAAGGGACTAGCGTATACAGAGGTCTTGACATGTCTGGAGCATTAAAGAAAGGCTAGTGTGGATGGAGAATAGACAGTGAGAGGTAGAGTCATGGCATGAAATTGAGGAGGTCATTAGGGACTAGACAAGGTAAAGTTTTATAGGAAATGTAAAGCGCTTTGAATTTTATTCATAGTGCAATGGGAAGCTATTGCATTTTTCTTCAGGAGGGTTTGACATGATCAAATTTATTCTGCTAAAAAGTTCTTCATTACTGATTAGCATTTCATAATTTCTACCATTAATACAAAGAGTTAGAATGTGAATCAGAATTGAAGAAACTTTAAATTCTCCTGCCTTGTTGCATGCTAAAGTACAACTTCCATAAGCATCACTTGGAATATTTAAGAGTCCATTCCAGCCTACTAATGCACAAAATACAGGACCTCAAAAGAGCAACCAGTCAGATTAGTTTTCATGGACAAAGCTTCAAAAACATACCATTTCACCTTTCTTTCATTGGCTTCCAAATTTCTACACCTATCACTAGGTTAATTCCCTTCACTTGATCTACATATACACACACCCTTCCCAGCTACTGAACTTTGCATTTCTTGTCTGGCTTCCAATCTTATTTATCCTGTCTTCTTGGATTTTTATAACTCAAGGGACTTGGACAGTCCCTAACATATAGTAGGACTAATATTTTTATGCTATTTGAAGGAATAAATGGATGAAAGAATATTCTTAATAAGAGCTTGAATTTTGTTATCAACAGAGAATACCATGCATTCTAATGCCCAGTCATGAGGAAATAGAAGTGAAAAATAAAATTTAATAATTTCTATTTAGTTAATGGTCTCCAATTAAACATATGCATTGAGCTAACTCTTAATTGTGTGTCTTCCTTTTTGCCAAATCATCCTATCATCATCCAATTCAAAATTATTGATGAGCAGTAACTGAATAACACTTCAAAATGAAGCATAAGAGATACTGTGATATGTCTATACACTGATGCTCTGTACTTGTCTTTAAGGAATACTTCTGGGGTATGATTTCTCCTTTTGGTTTTTCATTTGACTATGACCTCCTTGACTCTTTGTCCAATTTTTTTATTGCTGAAATGAAAAAGCTGTCAAATAGTGATGCCATTTAAGTGTTGTACAACCTAGCCAAAACAATTTCCTGCTGTCTTGGACTGCTTAAAATTGCTTAATATTCATTTTTCCATTCTTTTGAGGTCATTTATAATGCTGTGTATTTGTGGTCTCCCTGCTGGGATTCATTTAACCTTGAAAGAATGCATATTACCAGGATAGAACACATCTGAACTAGAGATGCTTTTATTTTTTTTAATAAAAAAAACAAGTTTAAGACATCATAATGCACAATGTTTACTTCATTAAATGATTTCTGTGGTAAAATGACAATATAATATCCAAAACTATATTTTTCTAAAGGTCAGAATTGATGCCTGTCTATGTACTGAGTAGATAAGACTTGATAAAGTACAACTCAGTGAAGTGTATTTTTGCCACCTTACACCTCTTTATTGGCTCTGTCAGCATTACCTATTGCTTCCCTTCCCATGGGAAAACCTAAGTCACATCCTTTGTCCTGATTCTTTGGGACTATGCACTCTGGAATCTGTCGCCACTGTTAATGGTGCAGGTCAACAAATCCTCTAAAGTTCTCTCAATACTGACTTAAAGCATAACACTCTAGGGAATAATGGTATTTCTACTAAGCGACTCTTGAAGACATGGAAGCCAACAAGAAACATTCTGAGAAATAGGTCTAAAGCTGAAATGATGGTTTCTTAGATAGAGATTTGTTCTGGAGCTAGTCTGGTTTGTGGAAGTCTTTCTAGTGCCTCTCAACTCAACCAGCTAAGCCTGCCCTGTCATGCTACCCCTGGGGAAGAGCACTACAGGAGATTGTCTCTTTTTTCTAGCATTATCATTAATCAAGTCAGAAAAGTATGATATGTGGAAACAAACAGGTTCATAATTGCCAACTTCTGAATAGTTGGCTTAATCTTTAAAATGTATTTGTGTTTGTGAGAGAGACTGAATGTGTCTGGGGTGGGATGGGGGCCTTTATTTAATATCATTATTTAATTACCAGTTCTGTCATATATTGTCTGTATGATCTCCTATACTTTAATTATTGTTCTGGAGACGTATTATTCTCATATTTAAAATAGAAATAGCAACATCATTATTGATTTAACGTGAATTCAGTTAACTAAAATATATATAGCACCATGTATATTGCCTGATATATAGTAAGTAGTCAATAAATGTTAATTTCCATCCTTGAATAAAATGCCATCTCATTTATGCATTCCATCTCTTTGAATCTACCATGAACAAAATTGTATTTTTATAAATAAAATACACGAGTATGATTGAATTATAAACTGAGAACAAGCACATTTTAGTAGACATGTGTTGGTGTTGTTTAAGTGATTGATTGCCTGTATTATACTTCAAACAGTATTGACAAAATAAAACAAAAAGGATAACATTTAACATCAGAAGGACAGAAAATAACAGCCATCAGCTTAAGTTCAACCTGCAATTCTTCAACCCCACTGAAGATGTTAATAAACGCTAACAATTTAGTGTATTTTCAAAATATTTTTAACTCTTCCATGAAAATTGTAAAGTCGGTATCATTGAAACTTTTTCAACTAATTGCTAAAACCACCTAACATATTTGTCAGAATCATGATGTTCTATCCCTTCTTTTCTTTTGTTTTTTTTGTTTACTCCAAGCAACTAGACCATCTTGTTTCTGGCATCTGTTAGTGCTCACTAAATATTTGCTGACTAATTGGAGGAATTAATGAATAATAAATGAAGAATAAATACAATACTTCCAAAGAGGAGGAACATTTGAAGTTGTAGAGCATTCTGGTTCTTAGAAGCATTGGTAGAAAGTAAGCAATACTACTTCAGGGTATAGAAGAATGCCAAAGGGACAAGAAGGCCACATCTTATGACCTCCTCTTAAACCCACAAGAGGAAGACAGAATCACCATCAATAGCCTAAGGCCTATTCCTGCGAGGCCAGACATGCTGCCTCTTTCCAGCCCTTTCATCAACCCTGACACCAACCGTTCCTCCCGCAGTACCCACCACCTCTCTGCTGGGTTCAACAATTCACTGCAGTGGTCACACAGAACTCACAGATTATGGGGTTTATTAAGGAAGCACCAACCTACAATTCAAGTTCAAGAACAATGCTCAGTCTCTCTCAAGCCGCTCTCAGCCAACTTTCTCTCTCAGAAGTGTGTGTCTCTTGGTGTCTCTCTCTCAGCAGTGGGTGTCTCTTGTCTCTCTCTCTCTCAACAGTGCATATCTTTCAGGAGTACATTTCTCTCAGCAGTATGTCTTTCTCAGCCAACAGTCAAACAGACTTCTTCTGCCTTTAGAAGGGCTTCTTTTGAGCCTGGCAGAGTGACCACTAACCAATCCCAACATCACATTTCTATACACCTGAGAGAGAGTGAACTTCCCAGAATATTGCTTCATGTTGGTTCGACAGAAATACCCCAGGTGGGTAACTTTAGCAATCAGGAGCTACTCAGTTGCTAACAGCAACTTCCACCATGGAGTTTACAATGACTTATGGCTAGAAAAGCCACACTATGTAACTTACTACACCACAAGGAGTAAGAAAAGGCAGAGCTCAAATTTAGATATGGAACTCAAAACCTACAGAGGGAAGGTACATGCCATAAATTAGAAAAATGTGTATGCATTTTAGTAAAAGAAAAGATAAAGAAAAAGATGTTCACATAGAAAGTAGAGAAAGGGTCTAATAGAAAGAAATGGCTGAAACACACAAAAATGTGACTATGGAAAGGAATGGTGAAGAATTACATTTTGACCTTGGAGAAAAAATATTTAATACCTGAGAAAAAAAATACTAGTAGTTAGAAGTTAAACTGGAGATAGTGTTGGGACAAGGAAGAGAAGAAAAGAAACAAAGTATAACAGTTTAAAGTAACAGACCAAAGTCCCATGACCCATGTTAAAGACTCATAGCTTCTAGGTACTATAAATTGAAATGTTTACAGGTGACAGGTAATAAGTGATTGGTGCTCAGTGATAAGAAAGAAACCATATGTTCCTTCTAAAAGCAGCATTTAATGCAGCCGTTATGCTTGTTTGCCAAAGATAAACTAGCAATCTGGCTCTGTATGTGAAATCTTCAAATATGTTAATCCTGGAGAGTGATTCAGTTTTGTGGCACATATTAATGTAAATTTGTAAAATATACCATTGAATTTTTAAAGAAATAACTGGAAAAAGATTTACAGTATAAAATAACACATTCAAAGGAAAAAAAATAACAAAATGTTCTACAACGTGCCATGTATATTGAATGACATATATCAAACACATTAAAGTGTGCCTTGGTTGCTGGAGACAAAATTGAGTGTGAGATCCGACAGGGAAATACCAAAATTTAAAAAGACAAACCAAGAAGAGTCATAAATAGACACATGATGATAAAATGCTATGAACTGAAGGACATGATCACAACTTTCAGTGCAAAAGAACCAAAAGTAAATAAGCAAAAATTAAAAGAAAA
>NW_006921753.1:6452758-6473910 GCF_000298275.1 Orycteropus afer afer
TGCCCAACCTTCCTTCTGAGGAGTGGCTGGTGGGTTTGAACCGCCAGCCTTCTGGTGAGCAGTCAAGTGCCTTAGGCACTATGCTACCAGAGCTCCCTTTGGTGGTGATAGGTTGCTTATTAACATTGCCGCCTCATGCCATGGGTTAGCAGTACCCTCTTTACTAAAGGAGGTGGAATCATCAGTGCCTTTAAGACTAGGCAGACTTGAGAACAAATGTACAAAACTCGTCCTTATTATTTTCTTTCTCCAGAACTACTAGGTACCAAATGACTTCTAGTGGGTTCTCTATAGAAACAAAATCAGTGAAGATAAATACACAGAGATATCTATCTCAAGGAAATGGCTCATACAATTGTAGAGGCTAGCAAGTCCCAAGTCTGTGGGTCAGACATCAGGCAGGGGGCTTCTTCTGACTCACAAAGCTTCAGGGGCTGATGAATCCAAGATAGCAGGTGAAACAGCTGGCTAATGCTTGAGTAAAAGAACTGAAGCTCAGATGATGAGGAGCCAGATGCAGGATCCATGTTTAGCAAAAAGCCAGAGAGCTTTGCCAGAATGTCCATATATATTGGATGTGGGCCATACCCTCAAAGAAACTCCCTTTCAATTGGTTGCCTGCTCTTAGCAGAGCCCATCATGGAAGTAATTATATTATATCAGATCTCATCATGGGGGATGACTACATCATAATTGTCAAACCACTGTGAATAATGGTCCCGCCAAACTGACATGCAACCTTAACCATCACAATGAGGATAATAAATGTCTCTCGTTTTAAGCCACTGAATTTTGATGTAACTTGTCAGACAGTATTCGATGTTTAACACAGAGTCTCTGCACTTACTGTTACCTCTTCTAGGATATTTCTCACCCAGATGCTTGCATGGCTCACTGTCCATTTCCTTCAGTCTCTGCATACTGGATTTTTACACAAATAATGCTTACATCTTACTTTTTTTTTTTTTTTTTGACAATTGCACCCTCCCCCTGCAAGATATTTTAGTAAGTATGTTATGCTATTTTTTTTCCAGAAACATGTTTAAAAAAAAACTAGCATAGCATAATTACAAAAATACTTTCAGGGGGAGGTCATGGTTGGCAAGAAACAAAGAATGCACAGATTTTTGGTGTAAAAATACAGTCTTACCATTTAGCATTCTGTCCTATCAACCCATGTCAATCAAAATGTACCTAAGGAGGCAACAAATACTACAAATTTCATGTTATAAGATTTTTAAGGGGATACAAATTGAGTAAATTTTTGTGTGGAATCGTTATGCGAAAACATTTGAACCATTCTTATTTAATGTCTTTATATTTTTAAATTTCTTAAATTACATAAATCCTTACTTTATGATTTTGAATTTATCATTCACAAATAATCCTTCCAGGAGATTGCTTAGTCACTAATTAGTTAATTATTTTCTACATTTATTTTTTTTTGTTCATCATCTCCAAAAATCATGTAAATTTAAAGTTGCAACCAATTGTAACACTATGTAAGTCAGCACTCTTATTTTATAGACGACATCAATTTGGCTTAGGGAGATGTTATTCTTGTCCCCAATGCTATGTAGAAAGTTAGCAGGAAGAGTCAAGGCAAAAATTTAGGATTCTGGAACTCGACACCTTGATTTTTCTCTCCTGTATCACATTTCCTCTAAAACGATCTGAATGTGATGACTTCTTGTTGTCAGCTGCTACTGCGTCAGTCTGACTCATGGCTATCTATGAGTACATAGATACAAAGTATCATACATAGATACATAGTACAACAAAAAAAATGTTGCCAGCTCCTGTACCATCTTCATGATCAGTGATATGCTCAAGGCCATTGTTGCAGTCACTGCGTATTTGGAATGCCTTCCAATCTAAGCATTTATCTTCCAGCATATTATCACACAATATTCTGTTGTGATCCATAGGGTTTTCACTGGCTCATTTCCAAAAGTCTATCTCTAAGACTTTCTTCCTAGTCTGCCTTTCTCTGGAAACTCTACAGAAACCTGTCCACCATGAATGACCCTGTTGGTATTTGAAATACCAATGGCATACCTTCCAGCACCTTAGACTGGCAAGTAAACATAGTAAAACAAACCAATGAGTGGTAGAAGGTGATGGCTAGAATGTCTTAGTTTTATTCCAAAGAAAATATCTTTAATAATCTATTCAACAAAGATATATCAAAATACTATTTTGTCTCATGTTCTACTTGTCTTAAAAGACAAATAAAACATAGTTTTGACTTCAAGGAACTCACAATCTACTTGATAGGACATGTATATGGAACAAAAAATATTTGGGAAACATATGTTAATAGTGGCATAGACTGTTTGTAAAGCTGGCCCCCCAAAAATAAAATGACCCATCCCCACTCTGTTTAAAAAGTTTATTATAGATTAAATTGTGTTCCACAAAACAGATATGTTGAAGTACGAACCCGTTCACCTGTTTGAAAATACCAAAAAAAAAAACCAAACTCACTGCTGTCAAATTAATTCCCGCTCATAGGGATTCCTCCTTGGGTTTCCAAGGTGGTATCTCTATGGAAGTAGATTGCCCAGTCTTCCTTCTGAGGTGTGACTGGTAAGTTTGAATCACCAGCCTTTTGGTTAACAGTCAAATGCCTTAGACATTATGTCACCAGAAGTCCTTGTTTGAAAATAGGGTTATATTTTGTTGTGTTAATGAGGTATACAAAAGTATAAAAAAATTCACTGCCCTAAGTTGGTTCCAACTCTTAAAGATCCATCTTTGGGCTTCTGAGGCAGTATCTCTACGGAAGTAGATTGCCCAGTCTTCCTTCCAAGGAATGACTGGCAGATTTAAACTGCCAGCCTTCTGATTAGCAGTCAAATGCCTTAGGCACTACACCATCAGAGCTCCCATACAAGAGTTTGGTGGGTCCTAAACCTTGTCACTTCTACCATTGCCATCAAGTAGATTCCAACTTATAACAACCCTGTAGGACAGAGTTGAACTGCTCTATAGCATTTCCTAGGTTGTAATCTTTACAGAAGTAGACTGCTACATACTTCTCCGGAAGAGTGACTGCTAGGTTCAAACTGCCAACCTTTCAGTTAGCAGCCAACTGCTTAAAGATTGCATCATGATGGCTCCTCAATCACTTCTAAGTGATAACTTATTTAAAAGAGCAGAACAGACAAACAGGAAGAAGAGAGAGGACTCCATGTGAGTATATTGCATAAACAAAGGAACATCAAGAATTACTGGCAGTCATCAGAGACTAGGAGAGAAGCTCACAGAAAGAATCTACATGGCCAAGATGACTTTTAGCCTTCAAATTTGTGAGAAAATATATATATATTTTTAAGGCCACCTGCTTGTGGTATGTTTCATTATGTCAAGCTAGATAACTGAAACATAGTTTAAGGAAAGTATTACAAGGTCTTGAATTAGGATTTCACTAGATGTTTGTGAAAGGGTAAGCGTTTCCATGAAACACATTGTAGGCATCAGGAACTACTTACTGGAATTATTTCTGCTGTGGGAAAATAGCGCTAGATAAGATAGGTAAGGTATACAGGCAACACTCACATCCCAGAGGCTTCAAGTATTAAGAAATTTGGATTTTATTCTGTAAACATTAAACTATTTTCTTTATAAACACCTGTGAAATTGCTTCCTTTTTTTTTTTTTTATCATTTAGCAACTTCAGAAAGCTAAATAATAATAAAGGAGCTCTGGTAGCATAGTGCCTAAGGCACTTGACAACTTGACTGCTAACCAGCAGCTGGCTGTGCAAACCCACCAGCCACTCCTCAGAAGGAAGGTTGGGCAATCTACTTCCATAGTGATATCGCCTCGGAAGCCCAAGGAGGGATCGCTATGAGCTGGGTCCAACTCAATGACACGTAACAACAACAAACAACAAAGATTAATAAGAGCATGTTGTGTTGTATTTATGAAAACATTATCACACATATAAATACACAAACTGCTTTATTTAAAAGAATCTGTCTATACAGTATAATTTTCCAAGCCCTGCTCTATAAATTCAGCACATGCTATTAATCAAGGGCCTTCTGTAAATTTGAATATTCTGAAAGATTGGGGTTTAAAATAAATAAATAAACCACCAAAACTGCATGCATAGTTTTATTTTTTGTACATTAAATGAAGCCAGTGTATTTCTACAGATGGATTTATTCTCTGGATCATGATGACATTTCATCATTTTCTCAAAACTTTTAATCAAATTAATAATCATGAACAATGGTCATTTTATTTTTTTCTTAAAGTATGCATTAAACTTGTAAGTGAGGAGTGTTGTGTGATTATTGCCCAAGGCTGGTATTGTTAGAAAATTAAATTTCTACAAATAATATATTTCTTTTCTCAAAATTACTTTTTAAAATAATTAGTCTTCCTAACAGGGTTTCTACTGAAAGAAACTTCTATTGAAATGGTAAATGCAAAAGCTGAAATGCTGGATTATAATTACAATTAAATTAACTATACACAAACATCAATTATAATTATTTTGTAAAGTTTTTGAATTGAATTATTAAAAGTTAATTCTAGTTCTTGCAAAAGTAAGACTTAATTCATGTGTTATTCCATATTCTAGAAAATGGATCATCTTTAGAATTTTTGACTTTGCCATATTACTGAGTTTATTGTTTACACCTCTTACCATATTTTTATGCAAATAATGTGCACCTTATATATTTTTGTTTCCATGTCCTTCCCCCCAGGTATTTTCAGATTAATATGTGTAAAGATATTTGAACACTACCATACAATGTTAGCTACAATTATTTAAAAAAAAAAAAGAACTCACTGCCATTGAGTTGATTCAACTCTTAGTGACCCTTCTTTGGGCTTCCAATGCAGTATCTCTATGGAAGTAGATTGCCCAAATACTTTCTGAGCAGTGGCTGGTGGGTATGAACTGCCACCCTTCTAGTTATCAGTCAAATGCCTTAGACACTACATTACCCAAGCTCCCTCTACAATTATTAGTCATATCCAAAATTCAAAATTTCATTTGAAAATGTGTATTGCACTTCTTATAAGTATCCCAAAGATATTTACTAAATGCATTTGAAATTATGTTCACTATCTTCTACTAACAAATGTTAATGCTTCATATCATCATTTAAATTTGTAACTGGCAAATTTGCAGTGGAAACATATGACCTACTCAACTGCAATTGGATCTGTTGTAGTCTGACTTTTACTGTGTTCTATGCCATGAAAATAAAACTAAAGCTCTCTCTAGGATGACAAAAGCTCTGTTCCCAGAAATAAGCACCTAAGACACAAATGTTTTGGATAGTCAACAGTAGGAAAATAAATTATAAAAAAAAAAAATTCTATAATATTTATTACAGAAAATTTAATACTGACTAATCACTAAGGTCTGTGTTCAATACTAATGAAAATCATCATATCCATCACCTTCAGGTTTATAATCATTTTTTTTTCAAAAGTCACCATCATCATCACCTTGAACATCATCATCTTGCCCTAATTTCTGTGAAATTTGAATTTTCTCACCTCTGACACAATGTAATAACCTGAGTTTTTAGGCCTTGTCATTAATTTGCTACTTTATTATCATTTGTAACAATGCAGACTTGTTTATTTTATTGTTATGTAGAATAATAAGTAAAGAAACCAAATTGTTAACTTAGATGGAGACATATGCAAGTGTGGAAGTGTAGGCTGTGTAATCATTTGAGGTAATTCCATGCCATGAAATTTCATAAGTTATTTTATTCCTGAAGTAATGGCTTAAAGCTGGCATTTCCTTGATCAATACAGATATTCAAAAAAATATTTAAATACATTAAATTGAGAAATCAGTATGATTAAGGTTTTTTTAAGTTGAATAATCAGCCTGCTAATGGTTTGGGTGGGAGTAGCTGAGACTTCATGTACTGGTAAAGACCATTCTAACAAACTTCAATTACTTTAGGTCAAGGATATGATGCCATACATACATGTTATATTAACTATATAGTAGTTATCCACGTACATTAGTGAATAGAGTAGATTCACGGCATTGTGTTAACTATGGTTTGGAAGTAGAATCTATATAATGACTCCAATTCTACAGAAAAGTAGAGCTAACTAGAAGTTGTAGATCTACATAGGAAAACAGAACCATTTGGATGACAGATGAGCACCCCTGAGTACAATCATGGAAATTATTTACATTTCTTAGGACATTTCATTCCCCACGCTCACATATATAAACTGGTGCCAACTTCTGGAAAGGAATTTAGTGTGATGCATCAAAAAGTATAAGTGCATGCACACTCAACAAATACTCAGAAATTCCACTTTGAAGAAATTTATTCCTAGCCAAGTCAGCATGGATGTGCACTGTGACTTATTTACAAATACAACACTGTTTATGAATGTAAAGAAATGGAAACTATTTAAGTGTCTAACAAATGTAGACCAATAAAAATATATTAAATAAATCTTAGGAAATTGTCTTCACAGCCTAGAGGTTGAAGATGTCTTTCCACACCAAGACAAAGAAATACAGAAGCTATAAAAAATAAATTAACTTGTGTGAAAAAACACACTAAGATGGCTACACAAACCACAATTTAGAATAAACTGTGGTACATATGACATGTAAAAGATTAACTATCAATAATACATAAGAGCCTTCTGAAAAAGGATTACAGAAAAGCTTCACAACCAGAAAGACATGAAGAAAAATGACATGAATAAACAATTTATAGAAGAGCAAATCCAAATAAATATGTTCAAACATTATCAAAGTCATATAAATATGAATTGGATAAATATGGTATCACCTAATTCTGAAGAGATTCAGAATGAAAGGGGTAATCACACATTGCCCCAGAAATTTTGGAAAGCAATCACACAATATCTGTTAACATTAAAAATGCAAATGACTAATTCCTGTGATTCCATTTCTGGAAATGAAGAGGACTGGTGGTGCAGTGCTTAAAGCATTTGACTGCTAAACAGGTTAGTGGTGCAAATCTACCAACCGCTCTACAGAAGGCAGATGCAGTAATCTACTTACATAAAGATTTATTGCTTTGGAAACCTAGTGGGGGTCACTATGAGTCAAAATCTACTCAATAGCAGTAGGTTTAATAGAAATGAAAACACTGATAGGTAAGGATAAATATACACAGGTATTCATCTCAGTAGAGTTTTAGAGGATACAAATCTTGATATGAAAAAGCACATTAGAAAACATGGATGGCATGCTGGTAAATTAGTTTCCTGAGAGTGAAAAATGGAGGACAGCCTAATTTGTTGCATTTGCTCCTTTTCATATTTCTACTATGGATAAGTTCAAGGTATCAACAGGATATCACTGAAAGCAGAACTGGGAAGACACACACAAAATCAGGTCTCATGAGCCAGTTTGTTCACAAAGTTACCAAAGCTTGTTCACAAGCTGGCTCTAACACACCACTAGACAAGACAAATAAACTTAAATGTATGCATATTAGGAGCTATGGTAGCATAGTGCCTAAGGCATTTGACTGCTAACCAGAAGGCAGGCGGTTCAAACCCACCAGCCACTCACTCCTCAGAAGGAAGGTTGGGCAATCTACTTCCATAGTGATAGATACCACCTCGGAAACCCAAGGAGGGATCGCTATGAGTCAGGTCTGACTCGACAGCACACAACCACAACATATGAGCATGGAAAATTGTATGGGTAGATATACATCAAGTTATCAATAGATAATTTTCAGGAGTTGTTAGTGGAGAGAAGGGTAGGTGATGCTGGTGGAGGGGAGAAAAAAAAGGAGGGAAGGCCTTCCTAAAAAACTTGTAGAAAGTGTACTCAGCAATAATGTTCTTAAGAAAAAAGACATTCCAATGCAAATGGAGGACAAAGAAAAATCTAGAGGAGATTCAGAATTGTTAGTGATTTTTCTCTCAGCACTGTCTGGCATGGGTGTTTTGAATTCCTTTGCAAATTCACTCTGTGTCTTTTACACTTATGTAGGAGTTTATAAAATTGCCCTTTTTGTATATAAAAAGATTTTGGATATTGGCAAAATCATGTAGTTCAACTTAATATTTAATTATACATAATCATGTTAATAAACAATAGTTACATTAAATCTTCAGTTGAAGTACTGTACTAAGCACAGAAATGGGAAAGGAGTTGAAAAATCAATAAGCAGAATGATAGTGAATGGGTAGTTAAGAGAGATAAATGATCCATAATATACAGAGAGAGGACAGACAGACATAGAGACACAGAGAGATAAGCATAAAGCCTCAGGAGGGATTTTGTTGAGTTCTGCTCAATGTTTAATCTCTTCCAAGTGTTCTCACCAGAAATAAATAATGAATGAAATAGTTTCCATAGAGTTTTACCTGGTTCTATACTACAGCTGCCTTGCTAATAGAAACCCGAGATGTCATGACACAGGTGGTATTTTTGTGAGACTGCTTACAAAAATGGAGATGAAGGAAAATGGCTCTTTAGATCCATACTTTGATCAGTGCACATTTGCACTTTGTTTATCCTTTGCTGTGGCAACACATTGAAAAAGCTTCTGAAAAAGTTGACTATGTACCATATTACTAAAGAGGTATCCTCTGTTTTATGCTGTTGTTGTTGTTATGTGCCATCGAGTCGGCCCCGACTCATAGCGACCCCTCCTTGGGTTTCCGAGGCAGTATCACTACAGAAGTAGGATTGCCCAACCTTCCTTCCAAGGAGTGGCTGGTGGGTTTGAACTGCCAGCCTTCTGGTTAGCAGTCAAGTGCTTTAGCCACTATGCTACCAGAGCTAGTCCTATTCTTTTACAACCCCTCATGACTTGTTAGAAGGCTGGTCTGTTTTTCAGAACACTTGCCTCTGTTTTTTCAGAGAGTTTATTCAATACTATAATGCCTTTCATTACACCAAGCCTCTTCCCTCCCTGCTGCAATAAATTCAATCTTTTCCTTATTTGCTTCATAATTTATTAACTGTATTAGGTTTTGTGTCAGTACCTGCAGAAGTTTCCTTTAAAAACTTTTATCATTCCTTTTATGTTTCTAAAATCTTCCAATTTACTTTTTCTATACACTAACATTGTGTTTTTATATGTGTTCCAAATTCCTCTTCTCTTCTACTTGTCTATGGAAGAGTAGTTACCAAAGAAATGGTGTGACCTCAGCCTTCCTTGGATTATAGTACCTCTTTATTTGATGAACATAAGCAGCTATGCCAGCTCTACATGGCTCTGTGCAGGCATGCCTCAGTCATGAGTTGTGAATGCAGGTTGCTATGGAAAATCTTTTGTGTCTCTGTGCACATCTCCATCGTCCTGAAGGTGTGATACACTAGCATGTTCCTGTGAAATCTTCCCAAGTGGTCTGCTTCACCTTGAAGACTTCTTCCAACAGGAGTTAATGGATGGAAAGAAAGCTTCTCATATAAGATCAGTCAGCAGGTAGACTGTATAAAGGAAAGGCCCTTTTGTTCCATAAAATTGGGTCAGAATGGTGCCTAATATACTGAAACTGGAGCAACTAGTGAAAAAAATTTCCTCTAGGCTATTCCAAATAGGAGAGATGAGGCATTAAGATATTTGTGTTCTGCTTCTTCTTGTGGAACTTTTTCCAAAAAGCAAGGTATGACTGTTCTCTTGGTAGATGTGTATGATCTCTTTAACTGTAATAGCTCTCATTTATACCATGATTTTCTAGGTGTACATTTTACACTCAACATTTTCAAATATTGCCTCTCCCTGATTCTTTTCTTTTGAAACTCTTATTAAACATATTTGAGCTTCTCCTTATCTTTTCTATTTCTCATTTTGCATATTTCCCATCTCTTTATTTCTATGTAATTTGATCTGAATGAGACTCAATTCCACATTCCAGTTAAGTAATTCTCTCTCCAGCTTTTCTTATCTGTGCCTTAATCAGTAAAATAATAATGTTAACAATAATAAGTTTAATAGTTTATTTTTATTTCTAGAAATTCTACATAATTATTTCTCAAATATTCCCATTCTTACTTTATGGTTTCTGGTCCTTACTCTGGAGTCTCTACGTGACACAAATGGTTATGTGCTGAACTATTAACTGAAAGGATGGTGGTTCAAACCTACCCAGAGGATCTTCAAAAGCAAAGCCTGGTGCTCTGTTTCTGAAAAATAACAGCCTTAAAAACCCTATTGACCAGATCTATGTTCTACACATGTGGGATTGTTATGAATCTGAATTGACTTGACAGCAACTAACAACAAACGAGTCCTTACTTATATCTTTGAAGAATTTAAATGTATTTATTTAAATTTCCTTTCAGATTTCTCCCTTTTTTGCAATTGTGGTCTACCATTATTGGGATTAGTCTTCATGTATTTTATAATCATTATCTTTAGAGAATTATTTTCTACCAGATACTTGTGACTGGGACTCAAACTCCACCCCACCCTGACCCCCTGTGATCATTTTATAGATGTCTCTGCCAGAAGCTTACAAAATCCACCATCCACTACTTCTAAGAGAAGATTTTACATTAGGTTATGTCTTTCATTGATATTCAACGTAGGTTGTGAATCATAATTTCCTCTGGATGACTCTTTCTATGCTTTGGGGCAGAGAGCTATGGGCCAGGGGTCAATTTCCCTGTCCTTATTCACAAATGAGGCAGCCTAATTCCAGTTCTTGCCTTTTTCTTTTCAAAGAGTTCCAGTCTCCTGCCCTGCCATACCCCAGTCCTTTGGACGGAAAACCAAGTGTCTGGGCTTCAGGAGTATCCATTTGCTGTGTGATTTCTGAGAAGAAAGAATAAAAGCAAATCTTCTCTGTGCCTCTCTCCATTCTCCCAAAAGATTCCAATTATCTAGCAGAAAGTAAGGTAAGGTTGCCCCGGTGTAAAGAACTAGTATGAACAAGAAACTGAGATTACTATGAAGTTATTCTCATACATAAAAGAATACAATACGGAGACTCTGGAACTTATAATTTGGCATTGGGCCTCAGTATGGCAGCAGGCTCCTACCTCTAACTGGCACCAGAGCCTGAAGAAAGTACACCAACATAGGAAGGCTAAATGCTTCTAATTGTAAAATAAGATTGGCTAAAAAGGCAGGGATCAAAGCAGATTACTTCTTACAGTGCTGATAGCCTTGGGATTAGCACGTATTATTTTCAGGTAATGAGTGGAAGGAAGTACCATGAGAACTTGTGTACTATCTTTTTTCACATATTTCTGTAATAGTATTTTATGAAATACAACTTGACAATTTATTACAATTTGAAAAGACACAGACTTATAATTCCAGACTTCTGGAATTAGAGACCAGAATCAGCATGAAAAAGACCTCAATGAAAGGGAATTTTTTTTAATATATATATCTCATAAATGTATATTTAGATGTAGATAATTTAACATGAGAAAAATTGAATTATAGGTCAGGGAAAATGATTTGAAAATCAAGATCTATGGTTGAATAACTTTAAAATGCCAGTCTCAATTCATAAAGACTATAGTATTAAAAGTATATCAGGAGTAACTGCTTAATGGCAATGGGGTTTTATTTTAGAATTATGAACAATGTTTGGTACTAGATAGAGTGGGTTGCTATACAAAACTGAGAATGTATTAAGTGTAACTGAATTGTTTATTAAAATGGTTAATTTCATGTTACATTCCAATAAAAAAAGCATATCATAAAATATTTTCTATGTTTACATTTTTTGTTTGATACTCTTATTTCTTGTAGCTCAATTACATTCACCATGGATGGTTATATTCTCAAACAAGAAACATGGAAAAGGAAAATATTTTCCTAATATTGAACCCAACATCTGCCAAATTTGCATTTCCCAAGTCGTTTTCACTCAGAATTTTGTAAGTATTAATAGCATTATTTTGTTTTTAAACTTCTTCACTCATAGTTTTCATATTGACCTACAGTCATTGGCAGAGTTACAGAATTTAACCTCTTAGCTTTCTAGTATTTAGGTTATGAAACACAAAGGCAAAGAAGAGGGAGACAATGATAAGTTTTAAGTGAAGGCGAAGGAACAAAGAGAGTTTATCTAGGTGTTCTCAATTCAAAACAGACATGTCCTTAAAGAACATAAAATGCCTTCTTCATCAGGAACAAAAGAAGAGGAGGCTTTATGACTCAAGATATATGCTAAAGTGATTCTCAGAAATCCAATACAAAGCTCTTGATGAAGTTAGGAATGGCAGAGGAGAAGCTGCCCCTGAGTAACACTGGAAAACACCTTTAGTCATCCTTGTTGCTGTTGTTATTGTTAGGTGCTGTCGAGTCATCTAATGAAACACTGCCCAGTCCTGTGCCAGCCTCATGATCCTTGCTATACCTGAGCCCATCATTGCAACCACTGTGTCAATCCATCTCATTGAGGGCCTTCCCCTTTTTCATTGACCCTCCACTATACCAAGCAAGATATCCTTCCCCAGGGAATGGTCCCACTGACAACATGACCAAAGTAGGTCAGACAAAGTCTGGCCATTCTCACTTCCAAGGAACATTAAGGCTGCACTTTTTTCAGGACAGATTTGTTAGTCCTTTTAGTGGTCCATGGTACTCTTAGCATTCTTCTCCAACACACAACTCAAAAGCTTCAATTCTTCTTCAGTCTTCCTTATTCATTTTCCAGTTCTTACATGCCTAAGAGGCAATTGAAAATACCAAGGCTTGCGTTAGACTCAACTTAGTCTTCAAGGAGACATCTTTGCTCTTCATTACTTGAAAGAGGTCTTTTGCAGCAGATTTGCCCAATGCAATATGCCATCTGATATCTTGACAGCTGCTCCCCTTGGTATTAATTGTAGAATCAAGTAATATATTGACTATAGGTCAACATGAAAACTATGACTGGAAAAGTTTATTCAGTCATGCTTAGGATTCAGAATTTTGTACTTTCCTGTTGATCCTAAATTTGCATACTGCTGACTTGAGAGGAAGAGATGCTTCTCTATAAGCTTCAATAGTGAAATACTGGGGAAAATTTTTGATTGCCCTTCTAGATCAATGACCATGTCAGGATCATGTTTCTACCTCACAGCCTGAGATGTAGGATCTGTGATTGGCAGCTTCCAAAAGGTTGAAATGTAAGAAAAATGATTCTCTGAGAGAAGACCATGCTGCTCAAGAGATACAGTACATGTCTACTGAGGAAGCAAACAAGTTTCATTCTTCTTCTGCATTAAGCACTTTATAAACCCATCAATCACTGTGCTCAATACTTCACACACCTTATCTCATTTAGTATTCACAATGTCCTGAGAGATAGATATTATTATCCTTGCAATATCTTTACAGAAAGTGAGGTCGAGAAAAGTTGAGACTTGTCCACATTTATGTACATACAACATGGGTTGCCACCACTCATCTGTCATTTTATCATACTGTGGTGGCTTGCATGTTGCTGTGAGGTTGGAAGCTATGCCACCTGTATTTCAAATATCAACAGGGTTACCCATTGTGGACAGGTTTCAGTGGAGCTTCCAGACTAAGACAGACTCAGAAGAAGGAAAGGGTCATCCACTTCTCAAAGAATTGACCAGTGAAAACCTTATGAATAGTAGTGAAACACTGTCAATATATAACTGGAAAACCTTCTGAATGACCTTGAAACATTGTCCAATATAGTGCCAGAAGATGAACTCCTCATCAATTCAAATGTAAGAGATTGTTTTTCTGTTCTTTTAAGCCAACAAGTTTGTGGTAATTTGTTATAGCATTCCTAGGAAGCTAATGTAGTTGTTAACTGGTCTCAAATTGACCCCTGACTCATGCACAACTGAACAAATCACTGCCCAATCCTGTACCATCCCTATGATTGGTTGCAGATGGGACTACTGTGATCCACAGGGTTATCATTGGTTGATTTTCAGAAGTCGATACCCAGACCTATCTTCCTAGTCCATTTTAGTCAGGAATCCCTCCTGAAATCTGTTCAGAATCATTACAGCACATAACCCTCCCTGACTAATGATTGGAGGCTACTCATGAAGTGCATTAGCCAGAAATAGAACCTAGGTCCACTGTATGGACAGTGAGAATTCTACCACTGATCACCAATGCCTCATAGAAAACAAATACACCATGCTTATTTTCTTTCCCCCAGTGTCTAATAATTTAGTATCTTCTTGTCTGTATAAACTAGAACAGTGACTGTTCTAGTCCTCTGGAACCTTGTGCTATTAGTTATCCATTATCTCTTACCTCTGTATTTTCAACCTCTCCCTCTCAACTAATTCTCATGTCTTATCCCATGAAAATGCTTAAGTCTTCCCCATTATATACAATGCAATGACAACAGAAAGTTAATCAGCTGCTAATAAATTGAAGATTTTTACTAACTTCTGCAGTCTGAAATTGACTGAGCAAACAATCAAGATGTGTTAATTATCACTGGTGATTGGAATGCAAAAGTTGGAAACAAAGAAGAATCCCCAATAGTTGGAAAATATGGCCTTGGTGATAGAAATGATGCTGGAGATTGCATGATAGAATTTTGCAAGACCAATGACTTATCCATTGCAAATACCTTTTTTAAACAACACAAACGGTGGGTATACACATGGACTTTGCCAGACAGAGTAGGCAGGACTCAGATTGACTATTTCTGTGGCAAGAGGTGATGGAGAAGTTCAATATCTTCAGCCAAAAAAGGCCAGGAGTTGATTGTGGAACAGACCATCAACTGCTCATATGCAAGTTTAACTTGACATTAAAGACAATTAAAACAAATCCACAAGAGCCAAAATATGATCTTTAATATATCCCTCCTGAATTTAGAGACCATCTAAAGAATACATTTGATGCATTGAACATCAAAGACTGAAAAACAAAGGAATTGTGAGATGACATCAGGAACATCATCCATGAAGAAAGCAAAAGGTCATTAAAAAGACAGGAAAGGAAGGAAAGACCAAAATGGATGTCAGAAGAGACTCTGAAACTTGTCCTTGAGTGAAGAGAGTACCTAAACCAAATGGAAGAATAGACAGGATAAAAGAGCTGAACAGAAGATTTCAAAGAGCAGCTCGAGAAGACAAAGTCAATTATTATTATGAAATGTGCAAAGACCTGGAGTTAGAAAATCAAAAGGGAAGAACATGCTCGGCATTTCTCAAGCAGAAAGAACTGAGGAAAAAAAAATTAAGCCTCAAGTTGCAATATTGAAAGATTCTATGGGCAAAACATTGAATGATACAGGAAACATCAAAAGAAGATGGAAGGAATATACAGAGTCACTGTACCAAAAAGAACTGGTCAATCTTCAAGCATTTCAGGGAGTGTCATATGTTCAAGAACCAATGGTACTGAAGGAAGAAGTCAAAGCTGCACTGAAGGACTTGCTGAAGAACAAGTCTCCAAAAATTGACAGAATACCCATTGAGATATTTCAATAAATGGATGCCCCGCTGGAGGCACTCAATCAGCTATGCCAAGAAATTTGGAAGACAGCTACCTGGCCAACTAACTGGAAGAGATCCATATTTGTAGCCATTCCAAAGAAAGGTGATCCCACGGAATGTGGAAATTATCAAACAATATCATTAATATCGCACATAATTAAAATCATACTGAAGAAAATTAAAAAATGGTTGCAGCAGAATATTGACAGGAAACTTCCAGAAATGCAGGCTGCATTTAGAAGAGGATGTGGATGAGAGATATTGTTGCTGATGTCATATGGATCTTGGCTGAAAGCAAAGAACACCAGAAAGATGTTGACTCAAGTTTTTTTGACTATGCAAAAACATTCAATTTTGTGGATCATAACAAATTATGGATAACATTGAGAAGAATGGGAATTCCAGAACACTTAATTGTACTTATGAGGAACCTGTACATAGACCAGGAAGCTATCATTCAAACAGAATAAGGGGACACTGAATGGTTTAAAATTCAAGAAAGGAATGCATCAGGGTTGTGTCCTTTCACCATGCTTATTCAATCTGTATGCTGAGAAGATAATCTGAGAACCTGGACAATATGAAGAAGAATATGGCATCAGGATTGGAGGAAGGCTTATTATCAACTGCGATACACTGATGACACAACTTTGCTTGCTGAAAGTGAAGATGACTTGAAGCATTTACTGATGAAGATTGAAGAAAACAGTCTGTAGCATGAATTACACCTCAATATAAAGAAAACAAAAATCATCACAACTGGACCTATAAACACCATCATGATAAATGGAGAAAAGATTGAAGTTGTCAAATACTTCATATTACTTGGTTCCATAATCCAGACCAATGGAAGCAGCGGTCAAGATATCAGACAATGCATGCATCAAGCAAATTGGCTTCAAAAGACCTCTTTCAAGTAATGAGGGGCAAAGAAGTCTCCTTGAAGACTTAGGTGCACCTGACACAAGCCAGGACATTTTCAATGACCTCATACACATGTGAGATCTAGACAATGAATTAGGAATACCAAAGAAGAGTCTATGCTTTTGAGTTGTGGTGTTGGCGAAGAATGCTGAAAGTACCAGGGAATGCTAAAAGAAGTAACAAATCTGTTTTGGAAGAAATGCAGCCAGAATGCTCCTTGGAAGTGAGAATGGCCAGAGTTCGTCTCATCTACTTTGGTCATGTTTTAAGAAAGGACCATTCCCTGGAGAAGGATATTATGCTTGGTAAAGTGGAGGGTCAATGAAGAAGAGGAAAGCCCTCAACAAGATAGTTTGACACAGTGGCTACAATGATGTCCTCAGGTATAGCAAGGATCATGGAACTGACACAGGACTAGGCAGTGTTTCATTCTGCTGTACACAGGGTCGTTATGAGTTGGAAACAACTCCACAGCACCTAACAACCATCAATGTATTTAGTGGTCATAAAGGTCTCTGGTGGCATAATGCCTAAGGCATTTGACTGGTAACCAGAAGGCTGGTCGGTTCAAACCCACCAGCCACTCCTCAGAAGGAATATTGGGCAATCTACTTCCATAGTGGTACCACCTCAGAAACCCAAGGAGTGGTTGCTATGAGTCAGATCCAACTCTACGGCAGTGAATTTGATTTTTTAAAAAAGGTCAATTTTAATCAACTAAAAGGAAGTCTTTCTGCTTTTCTTCTAGGAAATCTCATTGTCATAACATTCACCAATAAAGATCAATGATCAAAGTTACCTTTTAAATACAAGAATAATATACAGGTAATCTAAATTCATTATTAGTTAATTATAGACTCTTTCTAATGTTTCTTATCCAAAATAATACTTGTGGTTTTTATATTTAATTTTCTTTGTTTCCCTTGCCCAATTGTTAAACAACATATAGCTTGCTGTAGTAAGAAAAAGGAGAAGAAAAACCCCAAATAATTCAAAGCAATTTATGACTGATCTCTCCAAGGAGTTTGTATATTAAATGTACATTAGGAGGATTCCATGCTACGTAGAAAATTGGGTGGAAATTTAACACTTCATTTTAATGAAAAAATGCTTAAGTATTTCTTATTTTGTAAAACAGGGCTTCATTACCCAACAAAGTCCCGATGAAGTAAGTAATGATTGATAGAGTTAGGACTTTAAAGACTTTAAAGACAAACTATATATTTTATTTGAGTGACATCAATTTAAGAGATTCCAAATCAGCAAAAATCTATTCTTTGAATTTAGTAGCTGAAGTGAGGTCATCTAATCTTTCAATTCCAATTTCACACATTGTAAAATTGCAACAACAGCAGTATCATTCAATATCAACAACTTGTATTATTTTAAACATTCAAAATGCTTTGTTGTTTAAAGAAACAGAAATTACCTATTGTATTAACACATATTTCTGGAAAGAAACTAACATATGTTTTTTGCTTTACAATGAAAAATCACCTACATATTCATTAATATGTGCCAATTTAATAAAATAACAAAACATAAATAAGGCAGGTGAACTGATCTTAACGTATTTTCATTTGTTAAGCCCAACTATATTTGCCAAGATACATTCAGTTTCTATGCAGTTTAATAATAATAATTTCCAGAATTTGATATATTTTAAGGAAGAAGTTTGAGATAACCATTCTAAGACTTAAAGAACAATTTTGTCAATCGAACCAGATAAAACATTTAAAACATCCTGTATTCATATTCCAGGAGTGGAGATCTTGAAGACATCAGGACATTTTAATTCCTTGAACTTTCAGTGGCATTTAGAACCTCTCAGAAGGAAGTAGGGGTAGTGACTTCTGTTTTTGTGTTCCCAAAAGTTTTCATGCTGTCACAGGACAAGAGCTCAATAAATCCTTCTAGTATCCAGCTGTGCTGCAACTTGACTCTGTGCTACCACATTTAAATACATGAGAAATTAGTCATCATCTGAGTTCCAGAAATGCCTCTCAATATCAATCAACCACTAATAAACTGTCTGTATTTGTCCTTCTGAGGAAAGTCCATTATCTATAGAGTGTCTACTTTCCTTTCCTGCTCCAGAGTGACTTTCTTCTCCTATCGAGACTTATTAGTGATAATTTGGTTTTTATTGTAAACTAGCTAGGCAGGGGGATTTATAGAAGAATCCAGTCAGATTCATGGACAGAGTATCCTGGTTGATTTGTAAAAGAATGCAAGCAAATAAGCAAATTCCTTGAGGGATGAATTTCATATTTTATTCTAAAAGTTTACTCTGAATATTGGTTACTTTTTAAAATTTGTAGTTTTCTCTTGCATTTCCCCAGTTAATTTAGAAAGCAATTGTGCCTTTGCTTATTACACTTAATATAGTTTGGATAAGACATTATAAAGATGATGTTTAAAAAACCACAAATACAGAAGGCATGATCTTATAACAACTATTTTAAATGGGAACAAATTACAATGGATAGATTTTATTAATTTTTAACATAACCAATTTTCAGATCCAAAGTGTCCTTACCGAATTAACCTTATAGAATCAAAACATCTCTGAAAAAGGTTGTAATGCCTTTAAATTAGACACAGAGGAATAAAACACTTCTCAGCAAGCACTTCTGACCTTATAAGGCTTCAGGAAGTGTGTAGAGGTAAGCTCTTTCCTGAGGTGTCACTGTCTAAGGATAGAAAGGGGATCCAGTTGCCAAATAACGTTCTATTTCTCATGCTTGGGTCTGCTGTCTGGAACAACAACAAAAAAAAGTCATGCTCCAATTAGTAATTCCCGTGTTTCTTCCTGTTCCTGTAAATGAATGGTGCAGGAGTGAGGAACACATTCCTTCACCACAAAAAAAAAAAAAAAAAAAAGGATTGGAAATATTTATCCCATGGGAAGGAGCCATTTATAGAACTGCCTAAAATATGTCTTTGGGTATGTCCAAAAAGTCTGATGATAATATGTAATATTACTGAGATGACCATTAGGTTTATACACTGGTTTTGAACATGTGTTCATTTCTAAAGTAAGAGTCATTTTTAAAGAAGTAAGAAAATGGGGTTGCCAAGGAGATAAATTATTATACGGCCAATTTCTTTGTGTCTAGTTCAAACCAGCTTCCCCAAGCAGAACTTATGGACACTCTGAAATTAAAACAGTAATAGTCTCCTTAGAATTTCCTACCTATGGCATTATCCTCATAATATAGTCTTACAAGTCATACTCTTTTTAATTTAGTATATAATTTTATGACTTATTAAATAGGTCATAAAAGTAACTGGGCAAGAGAAAACTGAGTCATCACAGGAGAAATCCAGGTCATAGAACTCATCAGACACAGTTGATTAGAAACTGATAATTCTTGGATTCTGATTGCTGATGTGGGGCACAGAGAGGTTTTTATCACAGTTAATAGGAGCCATTTCAGAATGGGCATGGAATGTAGTGTAAGGGTACAGACCATAGACAGGACCCTCTGTTTCCATCTTCATTTACTCCTACTATCTATCACAAAGTATGTGACCTTCAGATAAGATTTTAATCTTTTGAGGCCTCAGGTTCAAAACCAGGAGTGAGGACTGAATCCATGCATTCTCTTATTTTATTTTATTTTTGACTCTCTTTCAACTTTGAAGAAAGACACGTTTTGTTTGAGTTTTGCCTAAAAGAAGATTTTCTTATTTATTTAAGTCAATATTCCCCTTGCAAATTAACTGTAGTTTCATTCTCTAAAATGTATTGTTCAACTTTCTGATTTACACTTATTTTTATCCATGAGCTCAACAGGATGCGTCACACCCTTTTCTTCAGAGGGAATCTGCATCCAGCTTATGAGGAGAGTGGTACCACACTTACTAAGATGATGGTCACTGCCCGCAGGGGAGGCTGATTTCTCTCCATTGCATTAGCAAAAAAAAACATTGGGATGGGAATCAGATAATCTTACTTCTTCACCACCTTATCTCTTTAACTTCCCCATGACCAGTATGTTATACATGCAGCTATCTGTGATTTTCTTTACTGAAGTATGGGAACAATTTAAGAGGATAACTAAACAAACAAACAAACAAACAAACAAAAAACACTGCCATCCAGTCGATTCTGACTCATAGTGACCCCAAATGGGTTTCCAAGTCTATAAATCTTTACGGAAGTAGATTGCCTTTTCTTCCTCCTGCGGAGCAGCTGGTGGGTTTGAACAGCTGCCATCTGGTGAGCAACCAAATGTCTTACCTGCTACACCACCAGAACTAAACAAAGGAGAGAAATATTAGAGCTTTAGGAATTGTTTATTAATTTGAGCATTATTTTCTGAGTCCAAAGGAAAAGCATAAGAAAACTGAGTTCTTCTTAAGGGAGTCCGCTTATATTTACTCACCACTACTCATTTCTTAACCTTACTGCCCCATCCCCCATGTCATAATGAAATTATGGCACTCTCAGTACTTCCTTTTATAAAACTTCTCTTGGCTAATCTTGGCCCATTTTTCAGGAAACCTTAGCTCTAACTAGTCCCTAGGTATATTCCTCTTCATCATTACCTTTTCCCAAATCTGTCACCATTTATTCTTTTTTTTTTTTCCTATGATGCTATGATTAACATTGACTTTATTTTTCTTTAATATGCAAGATATGGGTTAAAATATTCATTTGTGTGTGTGTCAACATATCTAATAGTTCCAGGACTATTCCTGAAAATAATTGTCCTATTTCTTTTTTTTTTTTTTTAATTTTATTTTGATTTGGGTGAAGATTTACAGAGTAAATTCACTTTTCATACAGCAGTTCACATATACTTTGTCTCATGTCATTGACCAAAATTTA
>NW_006921753.1:6477585-6492546 GCF_000298275.1 Orycteropus afer afer
GATGGAGTTGGGGAGAGGGGGCAGATACACATCTCCAATCAAAAGTCTTTTTCTTCAACCAAAATCACAAAAGTGAGGTGAAGATCATGTTTAGAAGAGGAGATATTGTCCTGCCTTTTTCCACTATCCTAGTCATTCGAGGGCAGTCTGGTCTATGTGGAAGAAGGAGGACATATTACATGAAAAGAAGTCAAGGAAAGAAGAGCTCAGCAAAATCCAGGTTTAGCAACTAATGTAGGAGGCCACTGACCAGTCATATATCTGGGTTCAACTCTTGATCAGCAATGTTAATCACAAAGCATAACATGGCTAGAATGTCTAAGGGGTTTTCAGTCATCTCTGGTAGCATAGTGCCTAAAGCACTTGAGTGCTAACCAGAAGGCTGGCAGTTCAAACTCACCAGCCACTCCACAGAAGGAAGATGGGGCAATCTACTTCTGTAATGATACTGCCTCAGAAACCCAAGGAGGGGTCACTATAATCGGGTCTGACTAGATGGAAAATAACACCAACAATTGGTACAGGAGAAGAGTTGTATAAAAATTTTGCCAGCTCAGATTTTTGTGATCTGAGTAGGTTCTTGAAGATAGAATCTAATTACCCTTGTTCTAAGGAAATCTCCTACTAGTTCACTCAAATAACAGTTATAATCTGATGCCAACATTTAGGGGCTCTGGCATCAGGGTTGTCAAAAGATTATTTTACCACATGCAAATATGTGAATTAATGAAGTTTATTTAATATCAAGTATTGTGCAAGAGTGCTATTCATACTCCACACACAAAAAATTCTGTACTATTGAGAAATATAGAAGTCAGATATAAATCGAAATATATTATTAACATATACTTGATAAAACTAGATTAGAAAACTCCTCTTGCCCCTGGGATCAAAACTGATTTCTTCAGAAGTCTAGACATTGGAACTTACATTTGGAGAGAGTTGATTCTGCAAAGCACACACCTACTCCAATGGCTGCCTCACATCTATTTGTACAGAGAGAGATCAAGAGAGAAAGATCACACATGCTTAGCAACCTTGAACATATTGTCATTGTCCAGTAGAAAAAAATGTAGGTTAATGTAAGTCAAATTTCCAAATCTCACCATTCATATTAACCACTCCTCCTTCCAAGGAAAAGAATAGAGAAAGTTCAGAGAAAGGTGGATGGCCTCTTTGTAATATATTTGAGAGAGAAGTTACTGTTTTATGAACAAAGTAGAACATGGGAAGAGAAGGAAGATGAGAAGATTATTTCTCTTACAATGGTAACAAGACTAATGACTTTAGCAATTTGACCTAATCATTACTATGAAATGAACAGTTAATTTTTCCAGATTAGTGATTATAAAACGTGGATTCTATCTAATAATTTTAATAGTGCTATTATTTGTTTCTTTCTTCAGACCTTATGATAAAGTCATTCCTTTATTTAACAAGCATATAGTTGTTACTTTGTGACAGATATGAGAGATAAAAAGCAAACAAACAAAAAGCAGTTACTGTTGAGCATATGCAACACATGTAGACCCCATGTGTATCAGAGTAGAGCTGTACTCAAAAGCACAGTTGTGCTTCAATGGCTAATTTTTTAAAAGTAGGTCACCAGGCCTTTCTTGTGAGGTGCCTCTGGGTGTACTGAAACCTGCAACCATTCAGTTAGCAGCTGAGCACAGTAATGTTTTGTACTGCTCAAGGACTTCTGGGTTACAATAGTACCCTCAAAGATAATGTGACATGCTTTGGAAAAAAACTTGAGTAAACAACTTCAATCTACTGTGGAAAGTGCAACAACAGAGGTGAGTATATTTGAAAGGGGGAATGAGGAAAATCTTCACAGAAGTATAGATAGAGATAGAGAGCTCCCATGAAATCAACTCCAACTCCTCACGACTTTATGTACAGCAGAACAAAACATTGCCAAGTCCGGCTCCATCTTCATAAGTGCCACCATGTTGGAGTCTATTGTTATGACTACAGTGCCAATCCATCTCACCAAGAGTCTCTCAGCCCTACACTTTACCAAACAAGATGCCTCTTCCAGTGATTGAGCCTTCCTGAGAACATATTGAAAGCAAGCAAGCAACAATGTTTTATTGTGATTCATAAGGTTTTCATTGGGTAATTTTCAGAATTAGATCACCAGGAATTTCTTCTTAGTCTGGAAGCTCTTGTGAAACCTGTCCACCAAGGGTGACTCTGCTGTTATTAGAAATGCCAGTGGCATAGCTCCCAGCATCACACTAGCATGTAAGCCACCACAGTAGCACACACTGACAGAAGGTGGTGAAACTTAAATATAGAAACTGGAAAGAGGAATAAGAGTTAACCCAGAAGACACAGAAAGGAGACAGCATTCTAGGCTAAAAGAGCATTGTGGCTAAAGATATGAAAAAGCTATACATACTTTGTCAGGGCAATTTAGATAATGAGTGTGGTTTGCCTAAAATTTGAGGAGCATCAGGAAGGTGGATTCTTTCATTGGTCTCAATTACCATTTCCTTCCTAGGAAAGCTTTTCATACATTTGTGGAAATTGATTATTGGACCTTTTGGTTATCCCTTTAAGACCAAGACAATAATAAAAATGGAGTCATATTATGCTTTAATAATTTTTCCCTAATTTAACAAAAGAAAAGTCTGTTCTAGCAAAGCTTTGCTCTATTCCTTGATAGCTGCACTAATAATTTCATTTAGAAGAATCAGCACAAAACCAGTCCACCTGTTCCAAACTTCCATACCACTACATCATCTTTAACATCAACTACTCCTCCTCCCCTCAGTACTCTCCTTCCCAGCTTAACATTATGTGATTAGCTTCACTGTCTCACAGAACTCATAAACTGCTAGGGAAATGGCTTACATGATTGTGGAAGCTGGCAAGTTCCAAATCTGTGGGTCAGGTATCAGTCTGGAAGATTCTCTTCATTCATATGGTTGCAGGGGCTGATGAACCCAAATTGGCAGGTCAGACAACAGGCTGCTGGCTCATAAGGTATAGAAGCAGGTAAATCAAATCAGGTCTTGGGGCTGCTAGCTCAGGTCCCAAGAATTTGAGGTCAGATGATGATGAACCAGATGCAGGATCCAAAGCAAGAGAGAGAACTTTGCCAGAGCATTCATATATATTAGATTCAGACCATACCCACAAAGAAATTAAGGGTCGTGACTTGAGTCATACCCTCTAGTAAGGAGGTAACTCAAGATATAGCCCACCCTAATCCTGCCTCACTAACATAATGGACAACTCACTCCAAAATGGGGCCATCACCATAGGCATAGAGGCTAGGACATAAACTACATCACAAAATGAAGGATTATGGCTGGAAGGGCCATATTATGTATTTCTTTGCACTGCAGTACCCTTCCCTTAATATCCATCTTTGTGGATAAAAATGTTTTCTTAAGATTACACATTTGTACTTAATTGTGTTAGAGAGAATAGTCCTAATTTTTTTTTTCATATGTCTTTTAAAACAGCTTATTGTGTGTCTGTTCCTTAGGGATATTTGCAAAAGTTCTTTCCTCAGACTTTTGTTTACCTAGCTACACTATAAACTACCTGAAGCATGAAAGAAATTACATCATTCAGGAAATCATAGTTCATGAGTGCACTATACCTGAGAATTCAGGATATACATGGCAACAGGGTAAAATCTGATCATGGAAATTTAGTCAAATGTCACCTCATGAAGTGCTGTAAATGCTTCAAAGAAGGTTTTTGAAAGAGGTAACATGACCATATCAGTGTCTTTAATAAAGTGTATGAGAGATGTAGTTTAGGTGAAAAGACTGAAGTCATGGAGATTAATTATTAAACTAGTCAATACTCATGGTACTACATTATTACAACTAAGACAGTGTTAGTGGGAGAAGGCAGAAAAAGAGATGTTTTGGAGGCAAGTTTGACAGTATGAGGTAAAAGTGGACAAGAAAGTGATTGAGATTAGTGAAGGACAGAGCCCTTTGATGAGATTAGAATTACAGAAGGAAAAGATGAGGCAGTGAGTGGGAAATCACATTGAATCTATTTTGGATATTTTTAGTTTGAGGTCTCCATGAAAAAATTGAGGGCAGTGGTGGTTTAGTGGGAAAATTCCCACCTTTTATGTGGGAAACAGGGTATCATGGATTGAATTGTGTCCCCAAAAATTTCTGTCTACTTGGCTGGAACATGATTCTCAGTGGTTTCAAAACAAAACAAAACAAACACAAAAAACAAACTCACTGCCATCAAGTTATCGAGTTGGATCTGACTCATAGCAAACCCTCCTTAGGTTTCTGAGACAGTATCACTACAGAAAGTGATTGTCCAATCATGGAATGATGTAAAGTGAAAGGTGTATGATGACACCCTATGATGTGATAAGCTGATTAGGTGTAAAAGGATTAAGATTAAGGGTAGGTTGCAATATCCATAGTGTGATCACAGCCCTGAGCCTATATAAATGGGAGCTTCCCTGGGGTGTGGCCTACAACCTCTTTTATTTTGTGTTGTCATTGTTAGGTGCCATCAAGTCAGCTCCAACTCATAGTGACCCTATGTACAACAGAATGAAACACTTCACGGTCCTGCCACTTCCCAGTCCTCACAATACTTGCTATACATGAGTCCATTGTTGCAGCCACTATGTCAATCCATCTCCCTGACGGTCTTCCCATTTTTTGCTCACCTTCTGCTTTACCAAGCACCATATTCTTCTCCAGGGAGTGGTCTCTTCTGACAACATGACCAAAGTAGGTGAGGCGAAGTCTGGCCGTTCTTGCTTCCAAGGAGCATTCCAGCTACACTTCTTCCAGGACAGATTTGTTTGTTCTTCTGGCAGTCTGTGATACTTTCAGTATTCTTTATCAATGCCACAACTCAAAAGCATCAACCCTTCTTTGGTATTCCTTATTCATTGTCCAGTTTTCACATCCATTTGAGGAGATTGAAAATACTATGGCTTAGGTTAGGCACACCTTAATCTTCAAAAAGACATCTTTGCTCCTCAGCACCTTAAAAAGGTCTTTTGCTGCAGATTTTCCCAGTGCAATATGTCATCTGATGTCTTGACTGCTGCTTCCATTGGTGTTGATTGTGGAACCAAGTAATATGAAATCTTTGACAACTTCAATCTTTTCTCCATTTATCATGATGGTGCTTATTGGTCCAGTTGTGAGGATTTTCATTTTCTTTATGTTGAGGTGTAATCCATACTGCAGACTGTAGTCTTTAATCTTCTTCAGTAAGTGTTTCAAGTCATCTTCACTTTCAGCAAGAAGGGTTGTGTCATGTGCATATCGCAGGTTGTTAATGAGTCTTCCTCCAATCCTGATGCCATGCCCTTCGTCATACAGTCCAGCTTCTCAGATTATTTGCTCAGCATACAGATTGAATAAGTAAGGTGAAATGATACAACCCTGACACTCTCCCTTCCTGATTTTAAACCATGCAGTATTCCTTTGTTCTGTTCAAACAACAGCCTACTGGTCTATGTACGGGTTCCTCATGAGCATGATTAAGTGTTGTGGAATTCACATTCTTCTCAATATTATCCATAATTTGTTATGATCCACACAATCAAATGCTTTTGCATAGTCAATAAAACACAAGTAAACATCTTTCTGATAGTTTTTGCTTTCAGCCAAGATCCACTTGACATCATCAATGATATCTCTTGTTCCACGTCTTCTGAATCCAGCTTGCATTCCTGGAAGTTTCCTGTCAATATACTTCTGTAGCCATTTTTGAACTATCTTCAGCAAGATTTAACTTGAATGTGATATTAATGATATTGTTCAGTAACTTCCACATTCACTGGGATCATCTTTCTTTGGAATGGGTACAAATATGGATCTTTCACATTCAGTTAGCCAGGTCTAACAAATTCCTTGGCATAGATGAATAATTGCCTCTAGTGTGACATCCATGTTTTGAAACATCTCAATGGGTATTCTATCAGTTCCTGAAGCCTTGTTTTTTGGCCAATTCCTTCAGAGCATCATTGACTTCTTCCTTCAATACCATTGGTTCTTGATCATATGCCACTTCCTGAAATAGAGATAAAATGAGAGAGAAGTAGCCGTGAATAGGGACCTACTGCCACTAAGACAGAGAAGCCAGGAGCAGAGCATGACCTTTGGACCCAGGGCCCCTGTGCTGGGGTCCTCCTAGGAACAAGTGATACAGAGAAAGAAAGACTTCCCCTAGAGCCAGCACTCTGAACTCAGGATTCTAGCCTCCTAAACTGTAAGAGAATAAATTTCTGTTTGTTAAAGCTGTTCATTTGTGGTATTTCTGTTATGACAGCTCTAGAGAACTAAGACATTTAGGTTTAACTCCCGGGCAATGCACCTCACATGCAGCCACCATTCATGTGTATGCATTTTGCTGTGATGCTGAACAGGTTTCAGAGAAGTTTTCAGAGTAGGAATAAAGGCCTGGTGATCTACTTCTGAAAGTCAGCCAATGGAAATCCTGTGGATTAAAAGAGCCCAGAGTTGGGACCTCCTCGTCAGCAGCTAACAACAAGAACAACAACACGGGACAACCAGATCATCGTTCTTTTGGAGTACTTCAAAAGCTAGTAAAAGGTCTTTTAGGAGTGGATATGAGTTTTCAAAAATGACAACATTATTTTAGAAGTGGAACCACCTGTCTGACTTGGGGCCTGGCCTTGGATAAAGCCACCCCTGGAAAGGCCTGATCCACATGCCCCCCTGCCCACCTATCTGCCCAGGGACCCTGGAACTGCTATGGAAAGTGGCTATTCAGTGTGCCAATGCTCTTCTTATTTTCAGAGGTTGTTGTTGTTGTTGTTGTTGTTTGCCGTCGAGTCAGCCCCGACTCATAGCGACCCCTCCTTGGGTTTCCGAGGCAGTATCACTACGGAAGTAGGATTGCCCAGCCTTCCTTCCGAGGAGTGGTTGGGGGGTTTGAACCGCCAGCCTTCTGGTTAGCAGTCAAGTGCCTTAGCCACTATGCTACCAGAGCTCCTGTTTTCAGAGGAGTGGGACTATAAATCAGACATGTATGTGGTTGGTTCTCCCTAATCTTACCATAATGTATTAATTGTAGCACAGGTTGAGGCAACATAGTATAGACTAAACCCCAATGAAAAGTAATAATTCTTAGATAATCAAAAATAAGATTTAAAACAATTAGTCAGAAAATTACAAAGAACAGTAATAAATGCTTGTGGAAAGGTAGATTATTTCAGTCAAATATTCTCCATCTCCCTTTATCTGCTTACTCAGTACCAGAACATATTTTTATTCTGTAATGTTTCCAATGAAACATTATTTCTTGACACTTCAACATATCCTCTATGATGAAATAAAAGTTTCCTAGTTAAGATCCATCTCCTTTTTGCAGACTTTCAAATAATAAGGTTTTAAATAATAGAAGGGAAATGTATTCTTAAATATATAAATCCAGAAAATATCCAATCTTTTAAGATTTTATGAATAGTCTATTTCATGGGCTATCATCAAGAATTATCTGAGAATTACTCAGAATATTAAATTGCAATTATCTACATGACTAATGATGAAGTCTTAAATGCTATATTTTCCTTCAGAAGATTAAGAATAAACTGCTGAATGTGTTCAGTATCTCCCTTGACACATGTCATCAAGGTCATCGATTGTTGTAGGGAACTTATTCACACCCAAAAAATATTGTATTTCCAAAAGTAATAAAATTGAATCTCAGAAGTTTTGTTTCTTTTTTTCCAGATTGAACAACAGATGTTGTTTCCAGAAGGTCTCTGTTTCGACAGCACAAGAGAGGGATGAGTTTAAGATTATCTAAATGCTCAATAGTCTAAGAAATGGAAAATGAACAGAGGATGGCAATACAACATAGAATGCTAGAAAAGTTTTAAATTCCTAAATAATGACCTGTAAAAATGTAGAAACTTTGGCCTGAATGATAGAATTTATTATTTTATTCTCTAAAAAAGTGTTGTAGTCTCTTATAGTCCCAAATTCTGTAATGTGTTTTATATTAGAAATGGAAGAGTAATCTTAATAGATTCCATGCAAAATCTTTATGTGGCTGTCTCATAGCAATCATTTGCTAAAGAAGTAAGTTTTGCATTACAACATATGTCATTTCATAAGGCAGATGGAGTGATATGCATATTCACAAGTTTTAAATAATAATAATAATATATTTAAATTATAAAAATATTGACTAGAACAAAGAGAACTAAATCAGAATTAAGTCCTCCTCCTACCGGAAGTGCTCAGTATCCGTCTTTAGCAGTCCCCCTAAACTTCCTCTCCACCCATCCTACCCAGGGGTAAATACAGTTTTCAGTAATCAGTTTCTTGCTTTTTTATTGGAAACATTCTCTAGATATGTTGTTGTTATGTGCCATTGAGTCGCGACCCCTCCTTGGGTTTCCGAGGCAGTATCACTACAGAAGTAGGATTGCCCAACCTGCCTTCCGAGGAGTGGCTGGTGAGTTTGAACCACCAGCCTTCTAGTTAGCAGTCAAGTGCCTTAGGCACTATGCTACCATGTTTATACACTGTCATGTGTGCTATTTGTAATGTTCTCAAACCACATATGTATAAATCATTTATAATGTGACTGACATTAGAAATAGAAAATGTCTTTATTTAGAAATAGAAAGAATACATTTATCTGTGCTCATGAGGAGCCTGTACATAGACCAGGAGGCTGTTGTTTGAACAGAACAAGGGGATACTGCATGGTTTAAAATCAGGAAGGGAGTGTGTCATGGTTATATCCTTTCACCTTAGTTATTCAGTCTGTATGTGAAGTATGGAGTAGACAACCTCTCTAAGATAGCTGTGCACCTGCTTGTTGTGATAAAGCAAATGTAAAATATAGTTAAATATCTGTCAGGTGGGCTTGAGGCACTAAGTCATAAATAACTCCCTTAATTTCTAACATTAAAGAAAAGACTCTACATATGTCTGACATTAGAGAAAACATGTAACACATTGTTAAGTATTACATCACTTGGCCCTTATCATGCAATATCAAGTTGAGAAAAATACATAGAAAGCCAGTACATTCACTGAGAGAAGGCAAAGGCAGAACTTTCCTCTAGAAACTGATTCTTTCCAAAGACTGAGACTCTTAAGTGAGATTCTGTCTGCTGCCACCCTTTGACCCTAGCTACAAGGGACCTCCACAAGGATGAGCCTTCATCAAGCCTCCCTGTGCAACCACTCATTAAAGGCAAACCCTGAAGTCTGAAGACTTGGCTCTAACCATTTGACTGATCTTATTTTGCCCTGATTCTCCAGTCCCAATGGAAAATCTTGTGGTCTTACCTGTGTGCCTTGCCATGACTACCTTGCAATAAGCTAAACTAGCTTTGAAAAAATGAAACACACTTCCGTGGAGTTGGATCCGACTTGTAGCAACCCTTCCTTGGGTTTCTGAGGAGTACCACTACTGAAGTAGATTGCCCAACCTTCCTTCTGAGAAGTGGCTGGTGGGTTTGAATAGCCAGCCTTCTATTAGCAATCAAATGCCTTAGGCACTATGGCAGCAGAGCTTCCCAGTTGTTTTCTAGTTGGCTCCAAGTCATGCTGACCCTGCGTACAATAGAATGAAACATTGTATGGTTCTGCAGATCATCTCCATGGCTATTTGTATGCTTTAGTCCATTGTTCCAAATGCTGTGTGTCTGAGTGCCTTCTAACCTTTGGAGTTCATCTTCTAGCACTATAAATGGACAGTATTCCATGGTGATCTATAGGACCCTCACTGGCTAATGTTCAGAAGTAGATTCCAAGGCCTTTTTTCCTATTCTGTCTTAAGTTTAGAAGCTCTGGATGAAACTTGTCCACTATGGGTGACGCTGCTGGTGTTTAAAATGCCAGTGGAATTGCTTCCAGCATCATAGCAATATGCAAGCCACCATAGTACCACCACAAACTGGTAGAGAGATGGATTTATATGTATTTACACAAATATGGGCACACCATATTCTGCAATTTAATTTTGTTTTCATTATATCTTAAATATATTTTCATATTAATGAATAAAGAACTCTTTTTTTTTTTTTTTAAGTGAAAGCATAATGTTCCATTGCATGGTTGAGCAATAATTTAAAAATAGGCTTTTCCTATATATTATACAGTTTTGGTTAGAAACTGTATTGGCCATTGAAATGTCAGGAGAAGATAAGTCTACTTGCTGTTGATTCTAGCCTCAATTCCAATTCATGTATCTAAAGAATTTTATAGTAAAAGGAAGATACACTGCTCTCTATTAGGGAGTTTTAATTTTGAGAATATAGTCTCCTGAAACACTGGGATCATTGAAATATTAAATTAAAAAATTAATGTAATTATAGATGGGAATTTCCTCCTTCTTTAAACTGAATATATATCTTCAAAATGTTTTATGTTCATTGTATATTACTTTGATAATTTTTTTTTATAAACTTAATGATAAAATAAAGAACTTTATGAGAATAGCATGATCAGGGAAAATTCTTGGTCAGAGAAAGATCATGCATCTGACTAATCATACGAATCATAGATACCATCCTGATGCTTTGGCCTGTGACTTAATAGACTGGGACTCTTGAGTCAGGAAATGAATTCCAGAGATAGATAATCTGTGGGAATTTTTCATGTCTTTTTGAGATTCTTATTTGAAGACCATCAGCAGAAATTGTTTACCATAATGGAACTTAGAGATGTAATCTCAAAAGTGTACTCAGTTCCTAAGCCTGCATGTCATGAATCAACAAAGTCAACTCCTACTATCAGAGCTCACAGGCCACTGTAAATAACAGTGTTTAGAGTCCTGATCTTTTTAGTCACATTTCAGAAGCTCCAAAGATGCCTTCCAAAGATCTCAGCTCCGCCAAGACAGATTAAGTAGGCCACAGCCCACTACTTTAATTTAATGCATTGGAAGTTTTTGTGGGACTTTGTGTTTCTCGGGCAATGTTTTTCTACTGAAGTTTCCCTCTACTCTCAGTCAGTTTAATCGTTTAGCAGCACTTTACTGAAAACATTACTAAAACATGTAGATGTGGGGCTCCATTTTGAAAGGTCACAAAAGCAAAGAACAAACTTGTGTATCTTGAGGTACACTTTAATTTTGAAGAAAGGAATACCCATAACCAGATCCTGGATTCAGGGTAGCTGGTGTCTGAAATGAGTCCTCTTCCTCAAAGTGCAACCTTCCTTCTACTCTCTGTTGATCCAGGCCATTAGGTTTCAATTTTGGTTTGCTTCCCTTGGATCCTATTATATGCTACTCCACCTGGATTTAAGTGCTTTTCTGCTTGAGGGCAAACCCACTGCCATAAAATTGATTCTGACTCATAGCAATCCCCATTGGATTCCCAAGGCTGTAAACTTTACAGAGGGAGCTCTGGTGGCATAGTGCCTAAGGCATTTGGCTGCTAACCAGAAGGCTGGCAGTTCAAATGCACCAGCCACTCCTTGGAAGGAAGAGTGGGTGATCTACCTCCATAGAGATACTGCTTTGGAAACCCAAGGAAGGGTCACTATGAGTCAAATTGACTCAATGGCAGTGAGTTGTTTGATGTTTTATAAACTTTACGGAAGTAGATTGCCTCATCTTCCTCTCACAGAGCTGCTGGTGGGTTTGAACTGCTGACTTTCTGTTTAGCAGCCAAGTGCCTTACTCACTACACCACCAGAGCTCCTTGTTTGAGGACAAGTCCTACTGAATTCAAAGCCAAGGGCTGTGCACATGAAAATCATCTAGCCTTTGCCAGCTCTCTTTTCCCATGTGCGGGTTCTGCCTCCAGTATCTCCTGCTCATTAAAAAAAAAAAAAAAAACACTGACACGGAGTTGATTCCTACTCATAGTGACCCCATAAGACAGATAGAAGTATCCTATAAGGTTTCCAAGGCTGTAAATCTTAATGGAAGCAAACTGCGTTATCTTCCTCCCACAGAGTGGCTGGTGGCTTCCAACTGCCTACCTTTTGGTTAGCAGTCAAATTCTCTAACCACTGCACCATCAGATCACCTCCTGTCCATAATTCTATGAATAAAAAGTTTTCCTAATGTTCACCACTTCATCTAGAATTCTCTGATGCACTATCCCACTCATTGGGTTTTACCTCCTGAGAACAATGAGTATATTCATGAGAGCTCGCTATGTCTATTAGGTACTACATATTGAACTGCCTGGTCATGGGCAGTGTATGAGGCAGTATCAGTAACTATATGAGTTTCCTCAGCTTCTTCCTGACCTTAAATATTTATCTTTAGGTGGAGTTTGTTTACTCCTTTCTTAACACCGTGAATTACCCAGATGATAGAATGCTGTATACCTGAATCTACTTGAGTTATTAGTTTTATTTTTAAATTTGTGGAAATTATTTATAACAAGAATTTATTTATTATTATTTATTTATTACTTTTCTGGTCATCCAGTCTCATCCAGGGCTGTCAACATTATAGCTACAGTTGATGAAGCTATATTCTCAAGAAAGGTTTTCTTGATCCCCTGACAGGGCTGATTGCCCCTGTTATTTCTTGCATGGTACCACTGATTTATGCCATTGAAAACACTTATTACATTATTTTGTAATTACCTGTCAAAAACTGTGTTCTATTCACCCTTAAATCCAGTGTCTAAGCACATTGCCTGGCATATAGTAGGTGTTCAATAAATAATGTCAAATGAGTAAATGAGTGAAAATTGTAGGAGGAGGAGGAGAAAAAATCATAGAGGGTGTTATATGAATAAGAGGAAAAGAGATGTGGTATAACCACCACAGATAATTTCTGTAATACTACATTTGTCTTAGAAATCAGTCTGACACATAGCCATGAGTAACCCTTGTGTAAACTTGCCCATATATAGCAATGTGATGTGTGGTAACAGAGAGAGATGGATTCTGAACCAGAGATAGGGTAGATTTTGAGAGAAAGAATATGTTACAAAGAACAATTTGAGAAGGAATAATAAGTTCACCTTACTACAGATTGTTTTAAAGATATTAACATGGAGGATAATAAAATGATATTTAAAGAATATATAATCCTATGTGTATTGTGTGTATGTGTGCATGTGTGCTTCTTTTTGAAAGTAATGGCTTTAATTCAGAGAGTATGCTAAAATGTAAACTAGAAGACAATGCAAAAATGTATAAGTGATTCAATTAACCACACACTAATCCCACCCAAAAAAAGAAATTGTCTGTGAGGCAGTAGAAGGGAAATATCTCAAAGTAGTAACAGCATGCTTGGTGAAAGAACTGTTACTACTTTTGGTGGCATAGTGCCTAAGGCATTTGATTGCTAACCAGAAGGCTGATGGTTCAAACCCACCAGCCACGCCTCAGAAGGAAGACTGGGCAATCTACTTAGAGATACCGCCTCAGAAACCCAAGGAGGGGTTGCTATGAGTTGAATCAACTCGATGGCAGTGAATTTGGTTTGGTTTTATCATTCTCTTACATAGATGAATTTAGTAACACAAGGATATACTTCCATAGCAACTAGATGGTCTGTAAATATGTGTCCTTGAGTAAATATAGCTTTAACCATCTACTCTTTTCAACATAATAGAACAATGAAACTATATCTTAAAAGATGTGCTAGTATTCGGCCATCTAGATGCAATGATGGGTCTCTCCTCATCCAGAGCAAAGAAGAATGAAAAAAACCAAAGACACATGGAAACAATTAGTCCAAGGGATTGTTACACCATGCAGTACTCAGGCTATATGACTATGAGACCAGAAGAACTAATTGGTGCCTGGGTACCACTGTCAACCACTCAGAGGGGTATCTATGTAGGAGATCCTGGATAGAATGGTAGAACAATGTGGAATAGAACTCAAAATCATTTAAAAAAAAGGGTGGGGGGGACCAGGTTTGCTGGGTCTGATAGAGCCTGGTGGAACCCTTGAGACTATGGCCCCTAGCTGCCCTTCAAAAGTCTGGAATTGAATCCACTCCTGTGGCTTCCAGCCAAACAAAAGACAGACATACGAGCTAAACATTTATATTAGGAAGATACACTCGTTAGAATGATCAATCATGGGAGAATAGAAGGCCTGTGCATGAACAGGGAGACAGCTTGGGGGGCAGGAGTGCATGGGAGGGAAGGACACAGGGAAAAGGTAACTATGGGGAGGAAGTGAGAAGAGAGCTGCTGCATTGTGGGAAATTGCAGTCAATGTCATGAGACAACGTGCATGTGAACAGTTATATGGCAAATGAATTTGCTCTGTGAACTTTCACTCAAATCTCAATAAATTTTTTTAAGTGCTAGTGTTAATACCAAACATGTCATCATACACTTTAGATGAAAAATAATCACTATTACCCCAAAATTTTTTTTAAAAATTTTGCATAGTGCCTAAGGCATTTGACTGCTAACCATAAGGCTGATAGTTCAAACTCACCAGCCACTTCTCAAAAGGAAGACTGGGTAATCTACTTCTGTAGACATACCACCTCAGAAACCCAAGGAGGGGTCGCTATTGGTCAAAATCGGCTTGATGGCAGTGAGTTTTTTTATTTTTGGTTTAAGATACTTGAAAGCAGGAACCTAAATTTTTCACTTTTCTGTAGCAAGTGTCTTCAAGAATGTGGAACACTGAGGCATAAGCATAAGTTCCCATCTTCTACCCTTTTCTATACATAAATACATAATCATGTTGTTGTTGTTATTGTTGTTGTTATGTGCCCTCAAGTCAAACCCGACTCATAGCGACCCCTCCTTGGGTTTCTGAGGCAGTATCACTATGGAGTGTCTGGTGGGTTTGAACCGCAAGCCGTCTGGTTAGCAGGCAAGTGTCTTAGCCACTATGCTACCAGACCTCCCACATAATCATATATATATATATGTTGTTGTTGTTATGTGCTGTCAAGTCGGCCCAACTCATAGTGACCCCTCCTTGGGATTCTGAGGCAGTATCTCTACAGAAGTAGATTACCCAACCTTCCTTCCAAGGAATGGCTGATGGTTTGAACTGCCAGCCTTCT
>NW_006921753.1:6492646-6518591 GCF_000298275.1 Orycteropus afer afer
ACGCACACATAAAACATATGGCTAATGACATATACAAGTCCAGAGAAATTTTGAAAAAGGGAAAATTATGTAATTAAGTGTACTTGGGTTACTAACTATAGAAGCACCATATTCATACTCTGAATAGGTGTCAGGTGCAAAACCAAACACTTGTGAGCATGATGTGTGGGTGTGAATCTCTCTTTCTCTCTCTCTCCCTCTCTCTCTCTATATATATGCATTCAAGAATTTTAAAAAATCATAACATATATCGGAAGATGATTCCTTCTCTGTTTGTATTAAATACAAGCACTCCTTATTTGGAGACCTGGTGGAATAGTGGTTAAAGCACTAAGCTGCTATCTAAAAGGTCGGTGATTCAAACCAATCACCACGGGAGACAGATGTGACATTCTGCTTCCATAAAGATTTACAGCCTTGGAAACCTTACGGGGCAGTACTACTCTGTCCTATAGGGCCACTGTGAGTTAGAATCAGCTTAATGTCAGTGAATTTTTGTTTCTTCATTTATTGACATGGTTAGGTTCCAAAGACAAGGTCATTATGCAAAAATTGGCATTATGTGCAAATTGAGGATGACCACATCTGATCAGAAAATGGAGGATGACTCCATCATTACATAATTGCCAAATTATATCATTACATAACTACTAAACCTCTGAGAATCATATGATCAAAAGATCTTAACAAATTGTCATAGTTATCATATAACCTTAACCACCACAGCCCCCACTACTCTTGCCTAGCACCTCAGCATCTGTCACTGACAGATGCACATCATTAATATGCAAAATAGTTAGACAGTAGATTTTTCATTATTGTTGTAAGTGCAAAATGTCAGATAATGAGACAGTAGTTAAGTAAGGATAGGGTATAATAGTAAAGACACAACTTCTACATGTTACATTTTGTCCATTTTACTTTGAAGAATGAAGTTGTTGTAGCTTTAAAATAAAATATTTATATAAAAGAAACAGTTATTGGCTCTAGTCATATCATAACTAAAATCATAGAAAATATCATTTCAGACAAATGTCAACTGAAAGACAGCCCAACTTATATTAACAGAATATTGCTTATGAGTAAAATTACTAGAAGATCAATTACTATAACATCCTTCCTTTTAATTAGTTTTTAAATTATAAATTTCAGTTATGACCATTCATTTGCAAAAAAGAAAGAAAAATCTTCAATTATAATAGCTTCTGTAATGTGTTCTCTGGCTACAATAATTCCGTTTCAAACCCATAGAAATTAATTGGGTTTCATAAGGGAACTTCATAGAGGAATTTCAAAGAAGTTAATGTTTATAAATGCATAGAAAGTAAAATGTAATCATGTTAAAATTTATTTTTGAGGCTTATTTAGAATATACAAGAGAATAAGTATGTTGTAATCAACTAATAAGAAAAATCAAATTTTACTTTTAGATTTCATGGTAAATATGAATTTTATTAAAGAACTTTAATAAAACATTTTGACAGTTGATCAACACATAACAAACTAATTCCCTGATTTCGCTTTCTTAATAACAAAGAAGCTTATTCTTACTCATGTAATAGACTAATTCTGGTATTTTTTGTCCCCACTTCGTGACTTTTTTCAGCAAGGACTAAGGATTCTTCTATTTTATGTCTCTTACTTAACTCAATAAGGTCATAGAGTTCCTTAGCAAATGGAGAGAAGGTGCATCTACTCTGTAATACTATGGCCCAGAAGTGATCTACGGATATGTGTTACCTAATGTCTGTTTGGACAATGTCTGACCACATATTCATCCATGGTCTCAAAGATTTTTTTTTCAAAAGGGAAAGTAGCTTTCCTATTGTTTATTACTTCCCCCCTAATGGTTTTAAATACTTCAAACCCAATTCTTGCAGCACTGGACCATGGGTGGAACACAGGCAAGTGAGTCAGAGGGCATGGCTTTGTACATGGACTCTCTGGCTTTGTTTGGTGGACAGGCAGGTGGTGATGGTGGCTGGGGCCCAGGCTGCTCCTGCTCCTGCTTCTCAGGCAAGTGGAACAGCTGGCAGGTCTGGGTGAGGTCCATTCACTCTTTACTTGTTTCCTCTCGTTCCACTCCCACCACGGCTCTCTCAACCACTGCCATTGCCGCTGCTGCCACTGCCACTGCTGCCAGGCTGCTGCTACCTATTCCTCTGGTCTCTGAGAGCCATTCCAGCAGCAGCACAAGCAACAATGACAGGGAGGAAAACTGGAAGCTGGCTTCCTTAAGGTTTTAATGTGGTAGTTGCACAATGTTCAAATCACATAATGTTCTATTTTATAGAACATATCATGGACATTAAGTGGCACATATTTGATATCCCTGCCACTCACAATCCACCAACAGAAACTAGCCACACAATCCACCAAGTTACAGGTGGTGCAGGGATACGTTGTTGATAGCTATGGAGACGTTTCCCAGGATAAACTGTATACTATAAGTGGGAAAACTCAAATGCTGGTGAACACATCATGATGCACATCATTTTCTATCTTCCTAGCAAGGATAATAAGACTATCTTTAAAATATTTAACTATATTATATCAGACAATGTTTACTCTATATAATTTAACAATTCTATAGGGTAGGACATGTTACCATAGATATTTTGCACAAAAAGAAGCAGGTAGAGCATGTTCCAGAATATTTTTTGCTGTTCTTAGGTGCCGTCAATTCGGTTCCAACTCACAGCCACCCTATGTACAACAGAACAAAACACTGCCCAGTCCTGCACCATCCTCCTAATCCTTGCTATACTTGAGCCTATCATTGCAGCCAATGTGTCAATCCATTTCCTTGAAGGTCTTCACTATTTTTGTTCCACTTTACCAAGCATGATATTCTTCACCAGGAAATGGTCCTTTCTACAACATGACTAAAGTAAGTGAGACAAAGTCTGGCCATTCTCGCTTCCAAGGAGTATTGTGGCTGCACTTCTTTCAGGACAGATATATTTGTTCTTCTGGCAGTCCATGGTGCTTTCAGTATTCTTCACCAACACCAAAACTTAAAAGCATCAACTCCTCCTAGGGCTTCCTTATTCATTGCCCAGCTTTCACATGCATATGAGGCTACTGAAAATACTCTGGCTTGGGTTAGGCAACATTAATCCCCAAAGTAACATCTTTGCTCTTCAATATTTTAAAGAGGTCTTTTGCAGCAAATTTGCCCAGTGAAATATGACACCTGATTTCTTGACTGTTGGTTACATGGGTGTTGATTGTAGATCCAAGTAAAATGAAATCTTTTACAACTTCAATCTTTTCTCCATTTATCATGATGCTACTTAGTGGTCAAGTTGTGAGGATTTTCAGGATTTTTTTTTATGTTGAGGTGTAATCCATACTGCAGATTGTAGTCTTTAATCTTCAACAGCAAATGCTTCAACCATCTTCACTTTCAGCAACCAAGGTTATGTCATCTTGCATATCTCAGGTTGTTAATGAGTCTTCCTCCAATCCTGATGCCATATTTTCCTTCATATAGTCCAGCTTCTCAGATTATTTGCTCAGCATACAGACTGAATAAGTATAGTGAAAAGATACAACCCTGACACACTCACTCCCTTCTTGATTTTAAACCATGCAGTATCCCCTTGTTCTGTTCAAGCAACAGTCTCCTTATCTATATACCGGTTCCTCATGAGCAAAATTAAATGCTCTGGAACTACCATTCTTTGCAATGTTATCTGTAATCTGTTATGATCCACAGAGTTGAATGCTTTTGCATAGTCAATAATACAGGTAAACATCTTTTTGCTATTCTTTGCTTTCAGCCAAGATCCATCTGACATCAGCAATGATCTCCCTCATTCTATGTCCTGTTATGGATCCAGCTTGCATTTCTGGAAGTTCTCTGTCAATATCCTGCTGCATCTGTTTTTGAATTATTTTCAGTAAGATCTTGCTAGCATGCGACAATGCTATTGCTTGATTATTTCCACATTCTGTGGGATCGCCTTTCTTTGGAATGGGTACAAATATGGATCTCTTCCAGTCAGTTGGCCAGGTAGCTCTCTTCCAAATTACATGGCATATGGGTACCTTCAGCCCAGCATCTGATTGTTGCAACATCTCAAAGGGTATTCCATCAATTCCTGGAGCTGTGTTTGTTGCCAGTTCCTTCAGTGCAGCTTCAACTTCTTCTTTCAATACCATTTGTGATAGTTGGGGTTAAGGTTCTGTGTCAACTTGGTTAGGCAGGTTTTAAGTGTCTGGGTAGCTGGAGGTAGTTATTCCCCATGATGGAATTGGTAATCAACTTCATGGTGTAATCTACTGGAGCAGCTGAGTAGCTGCCTTAGGGATGTGGTCTACTTCCAGCATATAAGAAGCATTGAGAAAGGTCTCTGGACTTGAATTAGTTACCTGCCATATTGTTTGGTAATCTTGGGACTGTGCCATTTTATTTGTTGATCTTGGGTTTGTCAGCCTCAGCAGCCAGAAGCTGCTTGAGTAAAGAGAAGCATCTAGTTTCAGTAGGCTGGGAGCAAGAAGCAGAGCTGAAGCCCAGGGTTAAGGGGCTTTCACCCAGCACCTAGAGCTGGTACTTTGAACTCAGACTTCTAGCCTCCAAAACTGTAAGAGAATAAATCCCTGTGTGTTCCATGCCGTCCATTTGTGGTATTTTCTGTTAGAGCAGCACTAGAGAACCAATACACCACTGGTTCTTGATCATATGTCACCTCCTAAAATGGGTGAATATCAATCAATTCTTTTTGGTACAGTGACTCTGTGTATTCCTTCCATCTTCTTTTGTTGCTTCCTGCATCATGCAATATTTTGCCCATAGAATCTTTCAATATTGCAACTTGAGACTTGAATATTTTCTTCAGTTCTTATAACTTGAGAAATGCTGAGCATGTTCTTCCCATTTGGTTTTTAAGCCCCTGATCTTTGCACATTCCATAATAATAATTTACATTTTCTTCTGAACTGCTCTTTGAAGTCTTCTGTCAGCTCTTATAGCTTGTCATTTTTTCCATTTGTTTTAGCTACTCTCCATTCAAGAGCAAGTTTCAGAGTCTCTTCTGACATCCATTTTGGCCTTTTCTCCCTTTCCTGTCTTTTTCATGACCTTTTGCTTTCTTCATGGATGATGTTCTTGATGTCATCCACAACCTATCTAGTGTTCATTAATTGGTGTTCAGTGCCTCAAATCTGTTCTTTCGATGGTCTCTAAATTCAGGTGGGATATAATCAAGGTCATATGTTGGCTCTTGTTGCCTTGTTTTCATTATCTTCAGCTGAACTTGCATATGAGCAGTTGATAGTCTGTTCCACAGTCAGACCCTGGCCTTTTTTTGGCTGAAGATATTGAGCTTCTCCATCACTTCTTGCCACAGAAATAGTCAATCTGATTCCTTTGTATTCCCTCTGGTGAAGTCCATGTGGATAGCTGCCATTTATGTTGTTGAAAAAAGATACTTACAATGAATAAGTCATTTGTCTTGCAAAATTCTATCATGTGATCTCCAGTATCATTTCTATCACCAAAGCCATATTTTCCAGCTACCAGTGATTCTTCTTTGTTTCCAACTTTCACATTCCAATCACCCATAATTATCCATACTTCTTGATTGCATAGTTAGTCAATTTTAGACTGCAGAAGTTGGTAAAAGTCTTCAACTTCTTCTTTGGCTTAGTGGTTGGTGTATAAATTTGAAGAATAGTATTAACTAGTCTTCCTTGTGTAGATATGGATATTATCCTATCACTGACAGCATTGTACTTCAGGATACATCTTGGAACATTCTTTGTGATGATGAATGTGGCACCATTCCTCTTCAATTTGTCATTCTAGGCATAATAGACCATATAATTGTCTGAAGCAAAATGGCCAAAACCAGTCCATTTTAGCTCATTAATGCCTGGGATATAGATCCTTATGAGTTCCATTTCATTTTGATAACTTACAATTATCCTTCATTCATTCTTCATACATTACATGTTCTGATCATCAATGGATGTTTGCAATTGTTATGTCCTATTTGAGCTCCGTCCCCTTCATTAATGTCCACTCTACTTTGAGGAAGCAGCTCTTTCTCAGTCATATTTTGAGTGTCTTCTGACTGAAGGGGCTCATCTTCCAGCACTATGTCAGACAATTTTCAGGGCTATTCTTCAAGTTTTTCATTAACATATGGGACAGTGTTTCACTGCCATTCATAAGTTTTCCACTGGCCAATTCTTTGAGAAGTTGATGGCCCCTTCCTTCTTCCCAGTCTGTCTTAGTCTGGAAACTCCACTGAGTCCTGTTCACCATGGGTAATCCTGCTGGTCTTTGAAATACAGGTGACCTAGCCTCCAGCTTCATAGTAATATGCAAGCCACCACAGTATGACAAACTGAAAGATGAGTGATGGAGAATATATTTTACAAATGAATTTTTTATGACAAAAATTGTATCTTATTTGGTTTAGTAAGAAATAATAAATTTCATCTATTTATAATATCAAAATGGAATGTGTATATAAATATAGATTTTAAAAATTAAAATTTCCCTAAAAATTAAAGCATTATTTGATATATTATGAAAAATGCCTCATTCTTTTTCATTTCAGTCCCATTTTGTTTTCATATTTCAAATTATTTCTTAGACATTTTCAAATGCTGATCTTAAATGATGAATACTAGAAATTCAATTGCTGTACCACATATGTTTTTTATTATGTAAACAGATAATTACTGAATGGAATTAGTCAATTTTCTTTATACACTAATGTTTCTGATTTAGTAATTTTAACCTAAGGATTTTGGTAATTGCTATCACTCTGCTGTAGATTTGCAAAAACTGGCAAAGGATTTAATATCTACTTTGTTTAATGACAAGGAGATCTGGTGGCATAGTGCCTAAGGCATTTGACTGCTAACTAGAAGGCTGGTGGTTCAAACCTACCAGCCACTCCTCAGAAGGAAGATGGGGCAATCTACTTGCATAATGATTTACTGCTTCAGAAACCTAAAGGCGGTCACTGAGTCAGAATCAACTCCGTGACAGTGAGTTTGGTTTGGTTGTGGTTTTTATTGAATGACTGAAAATTTCCCTAAATACCGAAGTTATAACTTACAACAGACTCGTTAGAGGAAGGGAGCTCTGGTGGTGCAGTGGTTAAAGCATTTGTCTGTAAATCAAAAGGATGGTTCAAACTCACCATCCGCTCTGCAGGAGAAAGATGAGGCAGGCTGCTTCCATAAAAATTTACAAGCTTGGAAACACTGTGAGGCAGTACTACTCTGTCCTGTAGTGTCACTGTTAGTCTGAATTGACTATGTGGCAGTGTTATTGCTGTTTTTTAGTTAGAGGACACATAAAAGAACCCACATATATTAAAAACATGAAATCAATATTTCTTTTATCCTTTTCTAAACATTGCCATCTATCAATCTGTGATTGATCTTATCAGCCAAAGAATTAAACATCAGTGTTTATAATGTTCGTAATTTTATAGGAAGTTAAATCGGGTTCGCACTTGGCTGTAAGCAACTGAGGATACAGTCTATAGTGGCTTAATCAGATATGTTGTTGTTCATTTTTCTCATATAACAGGATGTCTGAGTGTCTCATATAACATATAACATATAACAGGATGTCTCATATAACAGGATATCTGAGCAATGGATAATGGGTGAAGCAGCATCACAACGTCATCAATTCCTCTGGCTCCTGTTTTTTGCCTCACCTTCATAGTAGAGAGATTGATCAGGAAGCAGTCTGAAATGCATATACCAAAAGTGCTTTGCACTAGCAAGGATTTGCCTCTTTACTTAGAAAGGAACACTCTACCCAGGCAGTGGCATTACTAGGGTTTTGTGGGCATGAACATAACACCCGTGAAACAGTCAGAAAGAGTGACAACAAAATGACCCCAGGATCCCTGGACTTGGCAAGCAGATTGGAGCCACATGTGGAGGGGCTGCGAAGGCAGTGGTTCACTAACATTAGTATCTCCCATCACCCACTGCAGTAACTCATCAACAGTCACCTCTACCTCTGTCATTCACCAGTCAGGGTGCATGTCAACAGGCCATAGCACCCACCATTGGAAGGATAGGAGGGACTTTGCCGTGGCCAATGGGAGAACAGAGGAATTGAGGGAAGCCACCAGGGTGGGCCTGAGGGGTGCAAAGCTGAAAGGGGTGCAGTGCTTGGCCAGACTCGACCCTGCAAGAGGGTTGTTGTTATGTGCCATCGAGTTGAACTCGACTCATAGTGACCCCTCCTTAGGTTTCCTGGGCAGTATCACTATGGAAGTAGACTGCCCCATCTTCCTTCCGAGGAGTGGCTGGCTGGTGGGTTTGAACCACCAGCCTTCTGGTTAGCAGTCAAGTGGCTTAGACACTAAGCTACCAGAGCTCCTTGCAAGGGGGTAGGCCTGCACTAACATGGCTTAGGCGGGAATCAGGGTGGGGGAGTTGTTTGTAGGCCAGCTCCTCCACAGGGAGGGTGACACCATGAGTCACCACACTGGGAGATACCAATCCCAGTGATGTTGACGCCACAGCGTTTTCCTCCCACACCTCATTATCTAACACAGGGTCACATTGCCACTCCGAACAGTAAGAGAGTCTGTAGCTGGACACATTTTTGTCTTAAATAAAAATCAAAGTTAACTTAGTAAGAAAGAACAGTTCATTAGTATTTGTGTATTTCACGTGTTAAGAACCATGTATAATATTTTTCTAACTTCTTTCTAAAGTTTTACTTTTAAAGTTAGAAAAGTATGCAGCCAAAGCTTTCTGACTGGGAAGAATTTATTCCTTTAAAATTTTCCAGATATTTGCAAATACATTACAAATTTGCAGTTTAATATAGTATATGGTTTTCAGTAATTATTTGATTGCCATTTTTCCTGAACACGCTAATTTAACTCAGATAACACTTAGATTCCATTAAAAGTTCTTTCTCACTAAAAAAACGTAATTTTGATTTCTGAATAGGTTATTATTTCAGTGTTGGCATAGGTTTTATTGCTTTGCATAGTATTTTTAATTTTTAGCAAAATGCTTTGATTTGTTATATATATATCTTAGGCTATGTTTTGCAGAACTTGGCATGTTCTAATTCCTGGCATTTACTATGTACCCAAATACGATGTAGTAAATGACTAGGAAAATAGAAAGCATAGATGTTATCATTTTATAATTCCATTTTCATTGCCTTTAAAAAAAAAAAGCTTTTCTAGGAACTAAGGACAAACAAGTTAATTTCACATATCATTGAACCATCATAACTATCATAACTAGAGATAATCTCTATATTGGAGTGTATTCCAAAATAAGCCTTATTATGACTCTTAACTGAGACCTAACTACATACACACAGCAAGCAAACCCAGTCTGGTAACTTCTTCCATATGCTGGAGATGTCACCTCACCTCAACTCTGGACTCTAGATTGAGCCTTTAAAAAGCCATTCTTGAGCATATAAAAAAGCAAACAGAAAAACATGATGTATTTGAACAATCAGAGGTAGTGCTTCCTTTTTAAATTATACATTAAGAATTATATATTCCTTGAAAATATACAAATTAGCATTAAGTAACTCCAAGTAAAAGCTCAGGAAAACCATAATAATTATGTCTAGCTCATCTTTGATTATTATTTAAGACAAAGGGGGGAGAAAATGTTTTCAGGAATTAACAACCTGTTCAGGTTCAATACTTTGTAGATGTTCTGAAAGATTTTTCCTCATAACTCATACTTAAGCATTCATTATTAGCATGGATAAGCACTTAATCCCAGAACTATGAGAAACTTTCATATTTGGTAATTTTAAGCAGTTTAAATTCTCTTTCGTTTCAATGGATACATTGTCCTACATATACAGAGGCTAATATGTGTTCTAATTGGCTACCGTTAGCTTTCCTAGGTCTATTTACAAGGCAACAATAGAAAGATAATATGAACATTTATCATGTTTTCAAAACATCAAGTCTTATGCTAAGTACTTTACATAGATTATTTTACATAATCCTCAATGCAGCTCCATGAAATTAGCACCGTTATTTATCCATTTTTCAGCTGAAGAAACCGAAGCCAAGAGAGAGAAAATAAATTGATCAAGGCCATAAATTTACAAGAAGCTGAGCTAGGACTTAAACACAAGCAGAAAACTAATAAAGTTTACTACTAATCAATCAAACTTGATAATAAAATTTGCATGAGGTCAGGAGAGTAAGTGATAAGTAACATGGCTAATACTTTCTAAATCATCTTCATCCTGCTGATATATAGACTACATTATGAAACTTTTACCTAATCTCAAATTGGAGTCAGGGTTAAGAAAAAAGGAAAAGAGAAGAAGAAAAGGCTTAAAGGCAATGATTATGATGGAGAAAAAGGTGCTTGGCTTTTCAATCATGAGGACAGGCCAGATAATGCAGTCTCAGATGAGTTCACATGTGAATGAAAGTGTCTGAGGTGCTCAGACTCTAGGAAAAATCAGAGAAATGTGAATAATGAAAGCTGCTCAGCTGGCATAAATGTGTGTTAGTTATAGATCAATGTCTTTTCCTACTCAGGTAACTTTGGGAGTGCTAGCTGGATTCTAAAGGCAGAGTAGGACAAGAGAAGGAGCATAGGGAAGATCTATGTGGTTCTAAGGAGGCCCGGTTGTCCAAAGGTTAATAGCAGTGAAGGTCTTCAGTTCAAATCCACCAGCCACTCTATGGGTGAAAAGACCCAATGATCTGTTCCCGTAAAGATTACAACTTAGGAAACCCTATGAGACAGTTCTACTCTGTCATGTAGGGTCACTATGAGTCAAAAATGACTCAAAGAAACAAAACTTAGGTTTTCTACGAACCAAAGAAAATTTTGTTTTATTGACTGATTTTCAGAAGCTTAGATATGATTCTACTAAATACAAAGAGTAGTTTAGGAGTCTACATGAAGGAAATCTTGGTGTATCCTCAGATTCTATAATGTTTGAGGGAACAGCAAAGGTGCAAATAATTTCTTCAGAATCTTCTATCGTAGTATGCAGCTTAAGGTGATACTGCAGAAACTTGTCTGCCAATAATTTCTGTCAAACCTTACCCTAGGGACAGAGATTTAGTTTTAAAAGGCTTTGGATTGTTGTCCCAACCTACTGAGAGAATGAAAAATCAAAAGCTTGTGTCATAAGTTGTTTGCCCCGACTATGAACTGTGACATAAAACTCATTCCCATATAACTTAAGTGCCTCATCTCAGACTCCTATTCCTCTAAATTTTGATTTACTGATCTGTGAATGTTACAACATGACCAATAAAATGTAAAACAGATTCACTCCAAAAAGGTTGATGAATTAATTTACATTTTTCAAATGTAGAACAAAGTAGGAGGCTCTCAAGAATGCATGGTAAAATATTTTTCCAATACGATTTAAATGGTTTGATTTAATCTTTATTTTCATGCAATTTGAAAGGAAGTTAAAATAAATACAACTAAAGCAACTAGGGAAAAAAAAATCACCTTTAAGCAAGAGTCTTACATTACATATGACTGAGTTACTTTACTTAGAAATTTAGTTTATATTGAATTAGAAGATTAACTAATGAGGAATAATTGATTTTATTTAAAATTGAGCTCCATTAATAATTGAATTCATTTTATCATTTTCATAATGTTCTTTTTTTTAATATTGTTTAAGAGGTTAGGAAAGTAGAGTTCAATAATGGCATCATTAGTCACAAGTGGCATTTAAATTTGAATCTTAACTAATTAAAATTAAGCAAAATTTAAGGCACAATTCTTCAGTCATATTAACCACATTTCAAAACTCCAAAAGTCACATATGGTTAGTGACTACCTTATTAGACTGCAGAGAAAAGAATATTTTCATCATTACAGAAGTCTTATTGAACTGATATAGTGTAAACAGTACATACTCTAAATTCAGTTAAACCTTGGTTTAACAGTTGGAGTTGTGTGTCAACTTGACTGGACCATAATTCTGAGTGGTTTAAGCAGTTGTGATGTGGGTTATTCCCATGATGAGAATGGATGTGTATGTTTTGAGCAGCCAATCCATTGAAAGGGAGTTTCCTTAGGGTGTGGCCTGCTTCCCATATATTTATGGACATCCTGGGAAAAGAGACACTGTTCTGTGGATCGGGATCCTGTTGTAGTGCCCACAATTGTCCATTCAGCCTGGTGATCTTGGGTCTGTCATTCATTGGAGTCAACAGTGGGTATACTGCCTGCCAACCTTGAGCTAGTCAGCCTCTGCAGCTGCGTGAGTCAGAAAAAGCGCCCAGCTTGACTTTGATCCAAGAACTTGGGACTTGCCAGCTTTTGTAAGTGTGTGAGCCATTTTCCTAAGATAAATTTCTCTCTATATATGTACATATAAGCTTTACTCATTTTGCTTCTGTAGAGAACCCAGCCTAACACATTTGGCTTCCATCTTCAGTTCTGACACTAATTTTTAGCAAGTTAACTTATTTATCTGAACCACAATTATAGTTTCTTTATGTACAGGTAACATTTTCTACTGCACTTAATTGTTGTTACGATTACATATTGTAACAATCTTAGGTCAGGAAAACTCTGTTTTTTGGAGGCAGTATTGTGTGAGGATTCTGAAATCAGAAAGGTCTGAGTTTGAATCCAATTTCTGCTACTTCTTAACTATGATTTGGGAAAACTACCTAATTTTCTAAACATGAGTTCCTTTAAATCAGGATAATACGTACCTTATAGGAGGACTGTAAATATTAAAGAATTATTAGAGAAAATACAAAGAAAAGATGTTATACCATGTGTTGTAACCATTAAGTGTTCAGTTAATGCAAGCTAACAGTTTTCAAAATCTTAGCTACCTAGCTTGGTCGCAGCGATTTTGAATGCTGTCAAATAACTTCCATAATTCCATAAACGAAAACATGAGAACTATAAAATGTTGTCAAACATAGAAGTAACAATAAGAAATAATTGTTGTTGCTGTTCTTATCAGTTAGTGAGATAGTCCAATAATTAAATTCCAATAATTAATAACTGTGATGACAATAAGGAGCTCTGATTATGCAGTGGTTAAAGCATATGGGTGCTAACAAAAAGTAGGCAGTTTGACCTGTCAGCCACTCTGTAGGATAAAGATGATGCAGTCAACTTCTGTAAAGACTTGAAAAGCCTTTGGGGCAGTTCAACTCTGTCCTATAAGGTTGCTAAGAGTCAGAAGCAACTGGATGGCAATGGATGGTTATGACATTTGATTATTTTTGTCAATATTCTACTGGTCATCAGTGTTTTAAATAATGCTTTTTATCTCATAAATTACCTAGTTATATTTGCCTTGATGGGAAAGAAATAACAATCAAGTGCTAAATTATGGTAAAACAAAAGAATATAGTAGGTTTTCTTTACTATCATTTCATTTTTAGGTGCATAAACTTGCCTCTTGCCATGTACAGAGGCATCTTATCTATAATGGGTTATTTCCGTGCCACACCTCAATTCTGAAAGTTGACATTCTCTCTAAGTTTGGTGACTACAAAAGCTTTAAAAAGATTTAAAATGGTACAAAGATGGAATTATTTTTTTGTTAGACAATCTTGTGCACTAACATTTAAATTTACTCCCACAAAAAAGGCCTTCAATGGTTTCAAATGCTGCTTGGAAAAGCCTAGGAACTTTAAGAAAAAAATACATGCAATAATTGATTTTCATATGTGAAGATTCTTTAGAGATAGTATTTAAACTTTATACTACATACTTTTCACACACTCATTTTAATCTATAAAATTTTTCTACTATATGTACATTGCTAACCATACTAAGGACTGTGTTTGAGGCTGGAGGGAAGGCAGGGATCAATGAAGTGCATAAAATACATTTTAAGGTAAACAAAGTTAGGTGAATACCTGCTGCTTTGTAAAAATAATCATTATATTTATATGGTTTATGTAGAAAGATTTTTAAAAATAGAAGATAAAAACTTTTTAAAATATAGAAGAAAACATCTTACCAGAAAATATGAGCAAAGCACTTAGTAGATTATACATAGAATTTTTTAAATACTATATTTTTTTCTTTTTTTTTTTAACAGAAAACAAAATAAACAAACAAACAAAAATCTCTGACATTAGAAATTCACAATTACAGTTTCCAGGTTGTCTACCATGTAAATGAGTTCTACTGTAAGTTTCTCTGCTTAAAGTTTGAAGAATATGTATGTGGATATATTTCCTAAGAAGAAAGAAGCTTATTGCTCTAAAAGCCAACTTAAATTTTTCCATGACTACCATTTTAGCACTTGCAATATATACTATTAATTTTGACCAACTTCATCTTTTATTAATCTTGGAACAGATTATGAATGGCAGGTCATCTTCAAGTGAAATACAAAATTTTGACTAGTGTTTGTGGGTACCATGCACACATCGTACACTTAAATACCACTCTTACCATTTTGTCAGTTTGGGGAAAATGCAGTTTTCTTAAAAGACAAAGGAGGCAGACTTCATAAAGCCTTATTTGGGCTTTCTTTAAAGAAAAAGACATGGAAAAAACTCTAAAAGAAAAACATAACATACATAAAAATCCTATTAAAGTTAATACAATAAAGCTACATAGCAAAGATGGAGGAATAAAGCAATTGATTAAATGTGTATCTATTGAGCATCAAATCTTTGATATTATGTGTCAACTTGGCTAAGCTATGATTCTCAGTGATTTGGCACATAATATATAATCACTTTCCATTTTGTGATCTGATATGCACAACCTTTTAGTTGAAAGGGGAGTTTCTTTGGGGATGTGGCCTGCCTCCAGCATGTAAATGGAAGGATGTCTAGCAAAGCTAATTTTTGTTTTTTCTCAACTCTGCACTCTTCTTTTTTCCTGGTCTCTAGTTCTAAGGCATTTGACTGCTAACCAGAAGGCTGGCGGTTCAAATTCACCAGTCACTCCTCAGAAGGATGGTTGGGCAATCTACTTCCATAGTGATACTGCCTCAGAAACCCAAGGAGAGGTCTCCATGTGTCTGATACAACTCGACAGCAGTGGTAGGTTAGTTCTTGGGATATAAGCCTGTAGAGAATTCCCTGGCCTGCTGCTTAACCTGCAGATTTTGAATTTGCCAATCCCTACAATCCCCGTGAGCCAGCAATGGCCTCTAGCCTGCTGCTGCAGTTTGGGTTAATCAGCCTCTGCAACCACATGAACCAGCAGAGATCTTTAGCTTGTCACCAGACCGACAGATTTGGGATTTGCCAGCCCCACAATTGCATGAGCCATATCCTCACAATTGCATTAGCCATTTCCCTGATGTAAATTTTTCTTTATTTATATTTATATACACATCACCATATTTGCTTCTTTAGAGAACCCAATTAAGACAAAAGCTCTGATATTAAATATTATATTCTATATAATCATAAAAAGGGGAAAGCCCCTGAGTGCAGGAAGATTGTATAGAAAAGAAGGTAAAACTAAAATCAAACAACTATGAAACAAAGTGAACAGTGTTGTAGAGATTCATATGACCAGGGAAATGTCTGGCTGGAAGTATCATAAAAGACCATAGAGGAAGTATAATTTATGCTTGAAGGGCAAGGGGAAAAACATTATCGATGAAGTGCTGTACATGGTAAATGCAACATGTGGACTAGGACCAGAAGTTGAAATACAAGATATAAAAATGAGAATGTTTAGAGAAAACAGGAAAATGTTCCTTGTGACAAAATCATAGAGGACCTAAAAGCTGGATATTGCATTCAATAGACAGTTGGAACACTAAAATAGTTTTTATTATTAGAACAAAATGAGCAGTGTTTGGGGAAGTCTAGAGGAAAGACTGAGACAAGAAGAGATAAAACATGGAACCCAGAGTGGATTGGGGAGGGCTGTACCAGGAAAGATCAGTAAGAATAGGATTCAGAAGGTGTGTGGGAAATGTGCTCTGGAGGTAGAATCCGTGGCATCTGACAAGCAACTGCATGTACATAGTAAGAGGAGAGAGAAGTGAAGGAAAAAGAAAACTTGTTCAGATGATGATAAGATGAAAAGAAGTACTTTACTTAGAATACAACATTTTTGAAGTGAATTGATATGTTAAAATGGTGAAGTTAATTTTTATTCAAATTAACAAATATTTATTGATAGATTATTGTATGCCACAAACAGAGCTGGGTGCTACATAGATTATAGTCTATTGGGGAAGACAGCCAGACTATTTAGTTATGCAAGCAAATGTAAATTTATATATGTAACAATGTGACAAGCACATTTGTGTGCAAAGGAAATGTTGTTAGACACCGTTGAGTCATTTCCAATTCATAGCGACCCTATGCACAGCAGAACACAACACTGCCTGGTCCTGCGCCAGCTCCATGATCCTTGCTATACTTGAGCCCATCACCACAGCCACTGTGTCAATCCATCCCATTGAGGGCCTTCCCCTCTTTTGTAAGCCCTCCACCTTACCAACCATGACATCCTTCTCCAGGGAATGGTCCCTTCTGACAACATAACCAAAGTAGGTGAGACATAGTCTGGCCATTCTCATCTCCAAGGAGCATTCCAGCCGCTCTTCCTCCAGGGCAGATTTGTTAGTTCCTTCAGCAGCCCATGGTACTCTCAGCACTCTTTGTCAGCACAATTCAAAAGCATCAACTCTCCTTCAGTCTTCCTGATTCATTGTCCAGGCTCTCACGTGCATAAGAGGTGATTGAAAATATCATGGCTTGTGTCAGGTGCACCTTAGTCCTTAAGGAGATATCTTTGTTCTTCAGGTCCTTTGCAGCTGATTTGCCCAGTGCTATATGTCATCTAATGTCCTGACAGCTGCCTCCATTGGCATTGATTGTAGAACCAAGCAATGTGAAGTCTTTAACAACTTCAATCTTTTTTTCCATTTATCGTGATGAGGCTCATAGGTCTAGTTGTGAGGATTTTTGTTTTCTTTATATTGAGATGTAATCCATACTGCAGACTGTATTCTTCAATCTTCATCAGTCAGTGCCTCAAGTCATCCTTACTTTCAGCAAACAAAGTTGTGTCATCAGCGTATCACAGGTTGTTAATGATTCTTCCTCCAATCTTGATATCACATTCTTCATATAGTCCAGCTCCTCCAATTATTTGCTCGGCATACAGACTGAATAAGTATGGGTAAAGGATACAACCCTGACGCACTGCCTTCTTGATTTTAAACCATGCAGTGTCCCTTTGTTCTGTTTGAACAACAGCCCCCTGGTCAATGTACAGGTTCCTCATGAGCACAATCAAGTGTTCTGGAATTCCCATTCTTCTCAATGTCATCCACAATTTGTTATGACCCACACAATCAAATGCTTTTGCATAATCAATAAAACATGAGTAAACATCTTCAGAAGGAATTATACCTAGTTAAACCTGAGGATGCCGCACTGGAGGCACTTACTTGTCTATGCCAAGAAATTTGGAAGACAGCTACAAGACCAACTGGCAGGAAGAGATCAATATTTGTACCCATTTCAAAGAAAGATAATCCAACAGAATGTGGAAATGATTGACCATATTATTAATATCACAAGTAAGTAAAATCTTGCTGAAGATAATTTAAAAAATGGTTGCAGCAATATCCAGAAATGCAAGCTGGATTCAGAAGAGGATGTGGAATGAGGAATATCATTGCTGATGTCAGATAGATCTTGGTTCAAAGCAAAGAATACCAGAAAAATGTTTATTTGTGTTTTATTGACAATGTGAAAGTATTCAATTTTGTGGATCATAACAAAAAATGGATAGCATTGAGAAGAATGGGAATTCCAGAACACTTAATTTTGCTCAAGAGGAACCTGTACATAGACCAGGAGGCTGCTGTTCAAACAGAACAAGGGGACAATTGCATGATTTAAAATCAGAAAAGGAGTGCCTCAGGGTTGTATAATTTTATTTTATTTATTCAATCTGTATGCTAAACAAATAATCTGAGAAGCTGGACACATAAAGAAAAACGCAACATCAGAATTGGAGGATGACTCATTAAAAACCTTTGATATGCAAACTACACAACCTTGCTTGATGAAGGTGAAGATGAGTTGAAGAACTTACTGATGAACATTAAATGCTACAGCCTGCAGCATGGATTACACTTCAACATAAAGAAAAAAGAAAATCCTCACAACTTGACCAATAAGCAGCATTGTGATAAATGGACAAGAAAGAGAAATTGTCAAATATTTCATATTGCTTAGTTATGTTGTCAGAAGGACCATTCCCTGGAGAAAGATATTATCTTTAGTGAAGTAGTAGTTTTTGTTGGTTTGAGTTAGGTATATCTTAGTTTTCAGAGACATATCTTTGCTCTGCAGCACTTGAAAGAGGTCATTTGCAGCAGATTTGCCCAATGCTATATGTCGCCTGAGGAGCTCTGGTAGCATAGTGCCTAAGGCACTTGACTGCTAAACAGAAGGCTGGGGGTTCAAACCCACTAGCCACTCCTCAGAAGGAAGGTTGGGCAATCCTACTTCTGTAGTGATACAGCCTCAGAAACCCAAGGAGAGGTCGCTATGAGTTGGGGCCGACTGACAGCACAGAACAACTACAACAACAATATGTCATTTGATGTCTTGACTGTTGCTTCCATTGGTGTTGATTGTAGAATCAAGTAATATGAAGTCTTTGACAATTTCAATCTTCTCTCCATCTATCGTGATGTTGCTTATTGGTCCAGTTATGACGATTTTGGTTTCTTTTTATTGGGGTGTAATCCATACTGCAGACTGTACTCTTCAATCTTCATCAATAACTGCTTTAAGTCATCTTCACTTTCAGCAAGCAAAGTTATGTCATCAGTGTATCTCAGGTTGTTAACGGGCCTTCCCCCAATCCTGATGTCACGTTCTTCTTCATACAGTCCAGCTTCTCAGATTATTTGCTCAGCATACAGATTGAATAAATATAGTGAAAGAATACAACGCTGACGCACTCCCTTCCTGATTGTAAACCATGCAGTATCACCTTATTCCGTTTGAACGACAGCCTCCCAGTCTAAGTAGTTTCTTCATGGGTACAATTACCAATTAAGTGTTCTGGAATTCCCATTCTTTCCAATGTTATCCATATTTTGTCATGATCCACACAATCGAATGCTTTTTCATAGTCAATAAAACACAAGTAAACATCTTTCTGGTATTCTTTGCTTTGAGCCAGAATCCATCTGACATTATTAGCTATGATATCCCTTGTACCACATCCCCTTTTGAATCCAGCTTGCATTTTTGGAAGTTATTTGTTAATATACGGTTGCAGCTGTTTTTGAATTATCTTCAATAAGATTTTACTTGCATGTTATATCAATGATATTTTTTGATAATATCCATATTCTGTGTGATCTCCTTTCTTTGGAATGAGTACAAATATGGATCTCTTCCTGTCAGTTGGCCAGGTAGCTGTCTTCCAAATCTCTCGGCATAGCTGAATGAGTGCCTCCAGCAGGGCATCCATTTGTTGAAATATCTCAATGGGAATTCCATCAATTCCTGGACCTTTGCTTTTCACCAATTCCTTCAGTGCAGCTTCGACTTCTTCCTTTAATACCATTGGTTCTGGATCAGATGTCACCTCTTGAAATGGATGATGATCTACCAATTCTTTTTGGTATAGTGATTCTGTGTATTCCATCTATCTTCTTTTGATGTTTCCTGCATCATTCAACATATTGCCCACGGAATCTTTCAATATTGTAATTTGAGGCTTAAATTTTTTCCTTAGTTCTTTCAGCTTGAGAAATGCTGAGCGTGTTCTCCCTTTTGGTTTTTAACTCCAACCTTTTTCACATTTCATTATAATAATTGACTTTGTCTTCTCGAGCTGCTCTTTGAAATCTTCTGTTCAGCTCTGTTATCTTATCATTTCTTCCATTTGCTTTAGCTACTCTCTGCTCAAGGGAAAGTTTCAGAGTTTCTTCTGATATCCATTTTGGTCTGTTCTTCCTTTCTTGTCTTTTTAATGACTTCTTGATTTATTCATGGATGATGTTCTAGATGTCATCACACAATTCCTCTGGTTTTTGGTCATTGGTGTTCAATGTATCGAATCTATTCTTTAGATGGTCTCTAAATGCAGGAGGGGTATATTCAAGGTCATATTTTGGCTCTTGTGGACTTGTTTTAATTGTCTTCAATTTCAAGTTGAACTTGCATATCAGCAGTTGATGGTCTGTTCCACAATCAGTTTCTGGCCTTGTTTGGCTGAAGATACTGAGCTTCTCCATCACCTCTTGCCACAGATGAAATCAATCTGATTCCTGTGTACTCCATCTGGTGAAGTCCACCTGTATAGGCACTGTTTGTGTTGTTGAAAAAAGGTATTTGCAACGAATAAGTCATTGGTCTTGCAAAATTCTATCATGCGGTCTCCAGCATTATGTCTATCTCCAAGGCCATATTTTCCAACTACCGGTGATTCTTCTTTTTTTCCCAACTTTTGCATTCCAGTCACTAGTGATAATTAACATTTCTTGGTTGCATGTTCAGTCAATTTAAGAGTGTATTTAACAAAAACCTTCAAGTTCCTCTTCTTTGGCATTAGTCGTTGATGTGTAAATTTGAATAATAGTAGTATTAACTGGTCTTTTTTGTAGGCATATGGATATTATCCTATCACTGACAGCATTGTACTTCAGGACAGATCCTGATGCATTCTTTGTGATGATGAATGTCACTCCATTCCTCTTCAATTTGTCATTCCTGGCATAGTAGATCATGTGTTTGTCTGATTCAAAATGGCCAAAACCAGTCCATTTTACTCACTAATGGCTAAGATATCGATCTTTATGAATTCCATTTCATTTTTGACAACTTCCAAATTTCCTAGATTCATACTTTGTACATTCCATGTTCTGATTATTAATGGATGTTTGCAGCTGTTTCTTCTCATCATGAGATTTGCCATATCAGCAAATGGTGGTCCTGAAAGCTTTACTCTATGCACATAATTAAGGTCAGCTCCATTCTGAGGAGGCAGCTCTTTTCCAGTCATATTTTGACTGGAGGATTTGATGAAGAATTGGAAATTGAGCATGAGAAAGAAGGATGGGCCAGAGAGACTTTTATATTTCTATATTGACCAACTAGAATTGGTCAATATAGAAATATATTGGCTGAGATCGGTAACAATGAAAAAACAACACATAAGAAAAGTGAATTCTGAGCTGAGTTTTGGATATATGCACATTAAAGCACAAAGAGGATTTCCAAATAGATATATCTATGTTGTTGTTGTTGTTGTTATGTGCCATCAAGTTGGACCTGACTCATAGTGACCCCTCCTTGGGTTTCCGAGGCAATATCACTATGGAAGTAGATTGCCCCATCTTCCTTCCAAGTAGTGGCTAGTGGATTTGAACCACCAGCCTTCTGGTTAGCAGTCAAGTGCCTTAGCCACTATGCTACTAGAGCTTCCCCAGATATACCTATAGCTACTGAAAATGAAAAAGACATGTTTTTGAGGTAAGTGAATGGTCAAGGTCAAGACATGAAAGTTGCTGTTGGGAAAGAAGTAGTTGAAGCCATTAGAGCACATGAAATCCTAAAATAGAATACAGGTTGAGATGTAGTATACTGAATACAGAAGTTTAAGAAATATTCACATATATCTGAGAAAACATAAAGAAGGTATCCCAGGGAAAGTGACAGAGAAGAAATAATCATAGAAATAAGAATAGAATCTGAGAAATAAAGGACGACAGAGCTTCATGATGACTTAATTATCCACATTGTTCAACTATAATCCCTACTATTTATTTAATGATATGAGCAACATCACGATGTACAAGTTTTACCTTTGCTTGTCCTTCTAGATGCTCTCCTCCCACCACTTACACTTACGCAACACACACACACACACAAACACATAAACCTGCTAACCTGCTTTGTTAGGTATGTATAAGGTCAATGGTTATGAAAATTCCTCTTTATAGTCCAAATAACAGGTCTGTGTTTAGACCTATATATTCTTGCTACATGCTCTTGAGATCAAAAAAAGAAAAGTAAGTGAAAAATTATCTCTAGCATATTATCTCTAGCGTTAAGTATTCAGAAACTATATTTATTTTTTACTGAGCTTGACTTGTTGAGATATTGTGGCATAGGGCCAGTATCAGCAATGCAACGGCAAAGTCTTAGGCTTACATGATAACTATAAAAGGACACTTGCTGTATTGTTCTTGACCTTGGAATGCTCCTTCCTTTCCTGTTTTGTTGCTGCCTTAGGATGTCAGCTCAAATTTATAATCACTGTTGTCATTTGGCCAATGAATTTCATGAAATGTGGTAGGCACTTAACCTTGTGTGAGTCCACAAGTAGGCAGTCTGAAGCGGGACTCCTCTAAGAGGAGGTTATTAGATTGGCTGGATAATCGTGGAATACAAATGACAGTGTTGCTCATATATTTTTTTTCCCCTCCAAGTGAAATGTGCCCTTCAGAATTACTTTGCATCTCATGCAAAATTTACTGCCTTTAAGAAATACAATTTAGTTTCTCACAAACTTTCAAAATTAGCCTATTACTATATGTAAGCACCCTGATATTTCATGAGCATTTTACTAGAGGTAAAAATTTCTCTTTATGGAAAATAAACATGAAGCAAATTTTCTATCCTTAGCACTAATGATATTTTGAGTCAGATAATTTTTTGTTGTTGTTGTTATGAGACTGCTATCCTGCACATTGTTTGTAAGCCTCTACCCATGGGATTCCAGAAGTATTCCCCACCAAGTTTGACAATCCAAAATTTTCCAAACATTGCAAGTTTCCTCTGGTGGAAAAATCACCAGATTTTTGATGCAAAACAAAATAAATATAATTTGTAAAATGTATATTGTTTATGTATGATGTAAATTTCCTTCCTATTCCTATCACTATGAAGTAAAATTGTCCCTAAAGAATCAATAGTAAATTGTAAGATCATCTGTTTATAGTCTTAATATTTCAATCTTTCTTATCATATTGAAAAATCAGATAAGTTCTTCAAGGTGCTATTTTGATTTTCTGTAGTGTTTTTAATTTTACATACCAGTTTCATTCCTTCATTCATTCAGTAAGTACTTGCCAAGCTTCCCATATGCTTCAAGCATTCTACTAGTTGTAAGAAATAAAATAATGCATGAGATAAGCAAAGTCTCTGCTACATCTACAGAATTTAAATTCTAATCTAGGAAATCAAAAACCAAACAAACTCACTGCCATCAAGTTGAATCCAATTTATAGCAACTTCTTGGGTTTCCAAGGGAGTACTTCTATGGAAGTAGATTGCCCAGTCTTCCGTCTGAGGAGTGGCTGGTGGGTTTGAACCACCAGCCTTCTGGTTAGCAGTCAAATGCCTTAGGTACTATGCCACCAAAGCTCCCAATGGAGGAAAACACATTGCAAAAATAATACTGTGCTAAGAAGAGAAAAAAATTGAAAGATATAATATGAGACTGTTTTTTCAAATAAAGATTTATTGGAACATAGTCACACTCATTTGTTTATTGTCTATGGCTGCTTTTCTGCTACAACAACAGTGTCTGTAGTTATAACAGAAATCTTATGGCCTCCAAAGCCAAAAACACTTGCTATCTAGTGCTTTAAAAGAAATATTGTCAGGTCTCTGTAATATAGAAAGACTAAGTGGCCTTTTATGTTTGGGTACTGGAAGAACTTTCTGTACAGATGACATTTAGACTGATAGCTGACAACAAAGAATTGGTCATAAGAAAATGTAAGGGAAGTGTAGGCCAAAGAAAAAGGAATAAAACTCCCAGGGCAAAAATGAGCTAGATTTAGTGAGAAATAGGAATGGTTGGAGATGAGATCTTAAAGATATTGAGGTGGGGGCAGATCATGTAGGGCCTTGTAGGTAACCTCTTTCCAACTTAGACAGAAAGCTGAGATTTGAGAGTTTTGTGTGATAAGATCTAAGGTACATTTTCAATAGAAACACTTTGACTGCTTTGCTAAGACTAGATAATGGCAAGGCAGTGGCAGAACAGGGAGATCAATTAGTTAGCTTACAAGAAAAAAAAAAAAAAAAAACACCAAACCCACTGTCATTGAGTCGGTTCTGATGTGTAAGGACACCCATTTGGTTTCTAAAGCTGTAAATCTTTAAGGAAAATTGCTTCATCTTTCTCCCATGGAGCAGGTAGTAATTTTGAATCACCAACCTCCTGGTTAGCAGCCACATGTTTTATACATTGTTGTTGTTGTTGTTATGTGCCATCAAGTCAAACCCGACTCATAGTGACCCCTCCTTGGGTTTCCGAGCCTTGCCACCAGAAATCTTTAATTGGCTAATTGTTGTCGTTGTTATGTGTCATGGAGTTGGACACGACTCATAGCAACCCCTCCTTGGGTTTCCGAGGCAGTATCACTAGGGAAGTAGATTGCTCAACCTTCCTTCCAAGGAGTGGCTGGTGGGTTTGAACCACCAGCCTTCTGATTAGCAATTGAGTGCCTTAGGCACTACGCTGCCACAGCTCTTTAGTTGGCTAATAGTTAAGCCAAAAGATAATGGTCAATCATTGAGATTAAAAGAAATAATGATTTTGGTTATGTTTTGAAAGTAAAATTTGCATGACTTGACAATCATTTGGAAGTGAAGGATAATGAAAAAAAGAGAGTGAATCCATGTGGAAATGTCAGGTAGATAACTGGATATATGAGTTTGGAGTTTCAGAGAGACATCAGAGTTGATGATAGGATGGGTATAGAGGTGATATTTAAGGTTATGGGAGTAGATATATACAGAGAAGGTGAGAAAGAGGATATAGGTCAGAGCACAGGTCATTTCCACATTTAGAGATCAACTACAAGAGGAAGATGCTGCAGAAGACCTAAGAAGGAGTAGCCAGTGAAGTAGAAGATAAAAAACTAGAAAAGTGGTGAGACCGGCAAGATGGCGGACTAGGCAGAAAGAAGAAAGACTACACAGACCCTCTTCAACAAAGAAAAGGGAAACCAATTAACACAGACACAGAAGATAATCCTGGACACCTGAGCCTTGAAGGGAAGGATATAGAAGTGGACTAAACCCCAACTAGCAGAAGAATTTGCGTGAAAATACCAAAAAAAGAGACAGACAAAGCTGCAGTCTGGCACTGATCCTGAGTGATCTTGATAGCACAGACAGCTTGGAGAATCTCAAGTGGTGGTAGGATCTAAGAATTAACCTAAAAATCAGCCCTGCTGCCAGGGACTGCACAGAGGACTGCTCTGGTGGCTGGGGAATAAACGGAGAAGGTGAAGAGAAAGATGGGCTGAGCTGTGGACTTTTGCCAGTTCCGAGGTCACGGCCATTTTAAAGGTTTAAAAGCTGCTTGACTATTTTGGATATTTAAAGAGACAGCGCTCTCACAGATTCCTGGGGCTTAAGAACACGTTCTGCTTTCCAGCAACCCCAAGGATATTCTGGACCCACAAGACTGAAAAGGTATGAAATTCCTCTTGTTACTCTTATACCCCACACCCGCTTGGTGAATGGAGGTGTCCCCCACTCCCACCTACCTTCTGGGTCCATAAGAACTCCATCACAGTCTGTGTGATCAGACAGAGCCAGGGTGCCCTGCCCTGTCTGCCACCAATACTTCTTTTTTTTTATCTTTTTCTATTTTTGTTTGTTTATTTATTTATTTATTTATTTCCCCTGGTGATTAGCTTGCTTGTATTTATCTGTTTTCAAACAACTATTATTATTAATACTTTTGTCATTTTTATTATTAATCTTCCCCTCCCACGTCCTAGTTTTCAACATTTTTTCTTTTCCCTGTTCCTGGTTGAAATTTTTTTTTTTTAATTTAAATTGTTTTTTCCCCCCTTTTATCTCATGGTTAACCCCATTCCTTGTTTTTCTTTTTGCTTTTTCCCATTTTTTTCCTTTATTATTCTCCTTCTCTACTTTTTTTTCTCTTAGTGCCCTATCCCCAGATATTGCAGGTTTTCTTGTTTTTTCTTGTTCTTTTTCCCTTTTTGCTTTTTTTTTGG
>NW_006921753.1:6541222-6596733 GCF_000298275.1 Orycteropus afer afer
TTCAAGGCTCAGGGGTCCAAGATTATCTTCTGTGTCTGTGTTAATTGGTTTCCCTTTTCTTTGTTGAAGAGGGTCTGTGCAATCCTTCTGCCTAGTCTGCCATCTTCTCCAAGTTGTGTGCTTTTATTTCTTGAAGGTTGGTGAAGAGTGGGGACTCAAGCTACATTCCACCTAATTCAGCCCATTAACATAACACACATAATCTAATCTTCATTAATATAACCTAATCCTACTTCATCAACATACAGAACAGCTCACTCCCAAATGGGACCATATAGGCATGTTGTTGTTGTTATGTGCCATCGAGTTGGACCCGACTCATAGTGTCCGCTCCTTGGGTTTCTGAGACAGTATCACTACGGAAGTAGATTGCCCCATCTTCCTTCCGAGGAGTGGCTGGGGGGTTCGAACCGCCAGCCTTCTGGTTAGCAGTCAAGTGCCTTAGGCACTATGCTACCAGAGCTCCTTAACACAGGCATAGATGCTAGGATTTATAACACATCAAAAAATGGAAGATAATCAGATCATAGAATGGGGAACAACAACTATACTAACAATCATGTCCTGGCCAAGTTGACTCATATTTTTGGGAGAGACAATTCAATTAATGACAGTATGTTTAAGAAAAGGCTACTGTATTACAAGGGGGCAATGGTAGTTCAGTTGTAGAATTCTCACCTTCCATGTGGGAACTCTGGGTTAGATTAACAGCCAAAGCGCTTCATGTGAAACCACCACCTGTCTGTCAATAGAGAATTGCACCCTTGCTATGATGCTAAATAGGTTTCAGTGGAGCTTCCAAACTAAGACTGACTAAGAAGAAAGGCCTGGTGATCTGCATCCAAAAACCAGCCAATGGAAACTCTGTGATCACAATGGTCTGATCTGTAACTGATCAAGGAGATGGTGCAAGGCTGGACATCATTTCCTTCCATTGTTCATGGGGTCACTCTAAGTTGTGGCTGACTTGATGGCACTAACTACAACATTATATTACAAAGTAGGTTTGTATATTTGTAACTGAAACAATAGATTTTCTTAACCAAGAGTTTGTTCTCCGTCTTAAGATATTTTCCTATCCACTAAATGATGATTAGTTAGACAAGTTATGGACAAATTTTGTTATTTGCGAGATATTGTTATCTAGAAGAAGGCAGTGAACCCCAGTGAAAAAGACTTTTTTGTGACCTAACATGGCCTTAAAGAGCTCTGGTACCATAGTGCTTAAGGCACTTGACTGCTAACCAGAAGGCTGGTGGTTCAAACCCACCAGCCACTGGGAGGAAGGAAAGTTGGACAATCTACTTCTGTAGTGATACCACCTTGGAAACCCAAGGAGGAGTCACTATGATTCCGATCCAACTCAATGGCACATAACAATAACAAGAATATGACCTCAAACCAAGGTGTATAAAAATAAACTCATTCTATCCCAAGATCTGTTCCCCTTTTTGACTTACCTATTTTTGTTTATGCATCTAATATAAATACAAATATTATTATTTTATTTTTATTATTATTTTTTCATATTCAATTATAGATCCTGTCATGGTCCTTCTGTACAGAGTGTGTCCCTTGTCCATTCTTTTTATTTATTCCCTGTGCTAGAGCTAAAACATGTTCCAGATCCTAAACTGTTCAAATCTAAACCAGGTTATCAACCTCTTAACAAGAATTCTTGCTACCAGTATCCTCCTTGCCATATTTTCTTAGATATTTGGCTATGCTAATATCCCTCAAATATGCTATTTATTTTACCTTTCCCCTTTTTGGGAACTTTAAAACTTACCGGCTACAGAATTAGCGCAGACCCTAACTCTGGCTTTCAAAACTCTCCATAATTTTAATTCTTATTATTGGTTGAATTTTATCATTTTCGATATAAACTTTCTGGCATAGTGAGTGTTACATTTCTTTTACGTGGACATAGAGTTGATTGTTACACTCTGTACATTCCATCCTATATCTCTTCACCCTCAACTTTGAAGTTATGGTTTTTTACCTCAACATGCTTCAAAGTCCAGCTTTCTTTTTCTCTGGGAAATTCTCTGATTCTCTGCCCTCTCTTATCCATGTTAAATGCTTGTTTCTTTTTTATTTTATTAATAATAATAATAACAACCCACTGCCATCAAGTTAATTCCAACTCATAGCCACCAGCCACTCCTCGGAAGGAAGGTTGGGCAATCCTACTTCCGTAGTGATACTGCCTCGGAAACCCAAGGAGGGGTCGCTATGAGTCGGGGCCAACTCGACGGCACATACCAACAATAACCAGCAACCTTATAGGACAGAGTAGAACTTCCCCTTGGAGTTTTCAAGACTTTAAATCTTTACGGAAGCCAATTCCCTCATCTTTCTCCCACAGAGTGGCTGGTGGTTTGAACTGTCAACCTCTTGGTTAGCAGCCAAATGCATTAACTTCTATGTCACCAGAATTCACTTTTATAATAGGACCTTAATTATATATTGATATTAAATTGTTTAATAAACTACTAGGACCCAATTTATAGTACGTATGGGAGAAACTCTGAACACAGAACATAGTCCTGTACATTTTCTATCAATAACATGGCTTAATTGCACATATGTAATCTCAATTCCACTATAACATTTATTTCAGCATTAGACCATGAAGAAAAATAAATGACATTCTCTGTCAATATTCTGGGGTGGAAGGAAATGCTTCCATCAGGCACTTTAAGGTTGAAGAGGCAGAGCACATGCCAAACACATTTGAATTTAGCAAAGAAGCCTGGTTGGAAGCTGGATGAGCCATGGTAGTATCTCATACAGTTTCCTATTTTTATCTCTCCCAAGAAATAGCTAATTTCATGCAAGAATTACCTCACACCTGATCCAGAAAAAAGACTTTCTGGCTATTCTTTATATACTTTGACACAACAGAAGAATTCTTTCATGCTTTAAAAACCAAGTAAGGAAGAACATAAGAGAAAAAAAAAGCTACTTGTAGGACAACTAAACAGTTTTGCTTTATTTATTTAGCAAATGTATTTGTAACTGTAAAAGGAGCTCTGGTGGTGCAGTGCCTAAGGCATTTGACTGTTAACCAGAAGATTGGGGGTTCAAACCCATCAGCTACTCTGTGGAAGGAAGCCAGGCAATGTACTTCAAGATTTACCACCTCAGAAACCTAATGGGAGTCGCTATGAGTAAGAATCCACTCCATGGCAGTGGGTTTGGTTTTGGTTTCTATTTGTAACTGTAGGAGAAAAAAACAGTGCTGTCAAGAGCTATAACAACTGGGAAGATACAAAGAGTTTATTTCCCAAGAATTTTTGTAAACTTTTATCCACTAGTGTTTCTTTAGGAAATTGGCTAACTTTTAGCAGGTGATAGTTAGGTCACCCTCTCTCATTCTCTCTCACTCTCTCTTTGTTGTTGACATTCAGCTCAAACAAAACCCTCATTTATCCTCTGATGCACGTTTTTAAATAATAAGTATTCACAATTTTGATTGCCTTCTCAGCAGTCTTCTTGTGACCTGCAAGAAAAAGATGGAAAATTGAAAAATAGGTAAGGGGGAAGGAGAAGAGTTGGGTACCAGTTGTATTCATTACCTTGGTCTTTCTCTAGCGGCTACCTTTCAAAATATTGCCTTTTATTTTCAAATTGATTTTTCTTTATATTTAGATGCAACTGTAGTTAATAAGAGAGGCTTTGAGCTATTTTCGTAGGTACGTATTATTCATACGAATACTCCATTCTAGTCCTATAGAAAACATAAGCTGCACATGTCTGCTAACCTCATCCTGCCTCTCATTCTTGCTTATTGGTCATGGAACTATGTTGAAAAGTGCATCTGTTTCTTCATTAATACAAGTGTTTAAATAATAACATAAAGCCTTCTTGATCTTCTCTTTTAATATAAGAAATAGTTGTTTTCTTAGTCACAGGCAAAAGAAAACAAGACACCATAGGAAAACAAATAAGAAGTATATAAAACTGGACTAAGAAACTCCTTGTGATGTGGGGAGTATTTAACTGGGGATAGACATCAAATAAAAAAAAATCTCACCTAAGCCTGCTACTGGCATAAAATACTACTCTTGAGGACTCATCCTATTATTCCTGGGGGGAAAAAAGAAAAGTAATTATTTGAGGAAGAATAACAAATTGTGCTCATATACCCGTTCATATGAGAAAGTTTATCATAAAATTTCAACCTGGCAATTGGGGGAAAGGAGAGAGAGCAAGAGAGAGAGAGAGCAAGAGAATGATTATAAATAACAAAAAACTGAATACAATGTATTTTGACATTGAAGAGGTTAGAGAGGTGAGTCCTGGAATTTGAGATCAGTTAAGCAAAGCAGGCTTGGTCAGAGTGGCAAGGAGGGTCCATAAAAAGTGTGTGGGCACTTCCATTCATTCATGTGAATAGGGAGCAATACTATGAAGTAAGAAAGTAGAAAATGGAAAACCCCTGAAAATGATCAGATACTTTCATTATACTAAGGCACAACACTGATTGGAATGTTGGAAACCTAGTTCATACGTTACTGGTAAAATGTCTGTAGAGAGATCTTGACAGATGGAAGACAGAAACAAGAGTTGTTTTGTTGTTTATCTGTGAATAGATAAAAGTCAATGATGCTTTTAGAAATCTGGGGCTTGATTACTATGCTGATTCTTTAGCATGCAACACTCAGTTAATAACGGAAATGAATTCCACTAATGAATATAAACACTTTACTCATAGACTTAGAAATTTAAATGGCATTTGAAAAAGGCATGTAGTATTCCAGAAAGTTGTCCTTGATGTATCCTATGTTTTTGTATGCCATTTTATAAGACCACTTTCTTCTCTAGGTTATTACTGTCTCACATAGTGTTAAAAGGCACGGACAGAAGTTAATGAGTGATTAGGACACACAAATGAATCAAAAGTAAATAAAACTGGTGTGTTCTTTGTTTTAGCTTCTTTTGTATTCTCATGCAACTCAGTCACTCCCAAATATCAAGGTTAATTTTTTTATGCATCTTTCGTTATTAAAAAATATTATCATGAGTATTTAAAAATGAAATTTTAGTATGAGGAATAGCATTGTATTTCCTATTTCACTCAGGTTACTAGAAAAGAAAATTTACTATAAAAGACAAAAACTAAACCAAAACCCAAACTCACTGTCATCAAGTTGAATCCAACTTATAGCAACCCCTCCTTGGGTTTCCAAAGAAGTATCACTACGGAAGTAGATTTCCCATTCTTCCTTCCCAGAAGGGGCTGGTGGGTTTGAACCACCAGCCTTTTGGTTAGCAGTCAAATGCCTTTGATACTACACCACTAAATTGCTCATAACAAAATTAGTGTTTAGATATATCTACCTATACATGGAACAGGAAGCTCTGGTAGCGAAGAATTGTATACATGCACACACACGCACATGCATACATACACACACAACCAAAGAGGAATGATTACTTTTGGTGGTAGATTATTATAACATGACCTTTCTGGCCAGTGGAAGCACACATTCGATGTTAACAAGATCTTCCGTTTTCTATCACCTCTTGGTTGCTGACCTTTCTTTAACCCCAGAGTTGATTATTTGAAATGTTTTCTTAATGAAACCTTTAATTTCTTTGGTTCTAGTAGTTCTTATATATCTGCTCAATTGAAAAGCAAACTTTTTTTTTTGTTTTAATTGTGCTTTAATTTACAGAGCAGAGTTTGTTTTACATTCAACATTTTCTGTACATTTGGTTTCACCCTCCAATTACCATCCCCAATCCGAACCCACTCTCTTCCCCTCCCTGCCTAGTAACACCCCTCTCCCCGTGCCCCATCACAGTTATGCACTCCTGTGTGTCCTGCATTCCCTCTGTGCGAATGTTGCCCCTCTGGTGCCTGTGGTCAATTACTTCAATGTATGAATCTCTAGAGTATGTGGGTGTGTCACCCTGGGTTGAGTGGTCTACGTGTACATCTTGTTTACTATTGGGATGAGAGCCAGTCCTTGGGAGTGAGTTTTATTCCAGGCCCAAAGAATGTCCCAGAGCCATAGTATTGGGGATTCCACCAGACTCCATTCAACCAGTAATTCTGGTCATTATTGTGTTTTTGGATTTTGTTACATGTTTTTCCTCCCACTCCACCCAGGATCTCCAGTTTTGATCCTTTATTGAGTGGTTGACATTGGTAGCCAGGCACCATCTAGTTCTTCTGGTCTCAAGGTCTGTCATGTCCTACATGTCCTAGGACTGATTGCTTCCAAATGTCCTTTTTTTTTTTGCACTCCTCTTCACTTCTGACAATAGGAGACGATTAGCTGTGAAAAACTGTTTTAAAAGAACCACCTTCCTTCTCAGTGCCCTATTAGAGAAAGTCACAATTCCAAGTTGGTTTTGTTAGCCAATTTGAGTTTACAAACTCCACTTTGCCCTCTAGATTTTCAGTCCCCTTAATTGTCCTTTTCCTTCAACTTAAAACATTTACCACTCTCAATTTGAGAGGACAATTGTGTCTACTACTTCTTCTAGTAGAAATGGAGCATGATCAAGCATGGGAGTATAATCACTCAACATCTCACCACCTCAAGAAATCTGTATACCTTTAAATAAATCCATGTCTCTTACTCTTCACTCTCAGGGATCTTTTTTTTTTCCATTCCCCAAAATGCCCATTAATCTCCTTCTTTCTAATTCATTTCTCAACAAATAAACTCATAATTAAATTTCTCTTATTCTAGTTTTGCCCCTCTCACCCTTACATGAAACCACATTTACATATAAGTACAGTATAAATTTTATTTTCCATTCTTATACAAATTTCTTTATTCAATCTCCACTTGCTTTCATTTTTTTTTATCTCCCATTCTTTTCAACTATCTTTTTGATCAACAATGTTTCCATTAAGGTCCCAAATAATCTTTAAATTATTAACCCTAATGGATGTTTCCACCACTTGTCTGTCAGTTTGTCATACTGTGGTGGCTTCTGTGTTGCTGTGAGGCTGGAGGCTATGCCACTGCTATTTCAAACACCAGCAGAGTCATCCATGGACGACAGGTTTCAGCAGATCTTCCAGATTGAGACAGACTTGGAAGAAGGAGGAGTCCATCCACTTCTCAAAGAATTGGCCAGTGAGAAACTTAGAATAACAGTGAAACACTGTATGATATACTACCGGAAAACTTTACGAATAGCCCTGAAATGTTGTCCAATATAGTGCTAGAAGATGGGCTCCTCATGTCCAAAGGCACTCAAAATACCACTGGGGAAGAGATGCCTCTTCAAATTGATATGCAGATTACAGAACTTTGCTAGCTGAATGACTTGAAGGAGGATGACTTGAAGCACTTACTGATGAAGATTAAAGACTACAGTCTGCAGTACGGATTACACCTCAACATAAAGAAAACGAAAATCCCCACAACTGGACCAACAAGCAGCATCATGATAAATGGAGAGAAGATTGAAGTTGTCAAAGATTTCATATTACTTGGTTCCACAATCAACATCCATGGAAGCAGCAGTCAAGACATCAGATGACATATTGCACTGGGCAAATTTGCTGCAAAAGACCTTTTTAAGATGCTGAGGAGCAAAGATGTCTCTTTGAAGACAAAGGTGCTCCTAATCCAAGCCATGGTATTTTCAATCATCTCATGTGCATGTAAGAGCTGGACAATGAATAAGAAAGACCAAAGAAGAGTTGATGTTTTTGACTTGTGATGTTGGCAAAGAATACTGAAAGTACCATGGATTGCCAAAAGAACTAACAAATCTGTCTCATACTCTCTCTTCCTAAGTGCAGTCAGAATGCTCCTTGGAAGTGAGATGGGCCAGACTTCAACTCACCTACTTTGGTCATGTTGTCAGAAGGGACTATTCCTTGCAGAAGGATATCATGCTTGGTAAAGTGCAGGGTTGGCAAAAAATGGGAAGACCTTCAAGAAGATGAACTGATGCAGTGTCTGTAAGTATAGCAAGTATCATGAGACTGGCACAGGACCCGGCAATGTCTCATTCTGTAGTACGTAGGGTTACTATGAGTCGGAGCAGACTCGATGGCACCTAATAACAACAACAATGGATGTTTTGTTATTTATTTATTTGTTTGTAAATGAATTTATTTAATTATACTGAAACCTATCTCCTGCATTTGAAACTGTTGCTCACCCCTAGAAATACTATGCTCTTTTGGTTTCTAGAATACCATACGCAACTGGTATTCTTTGTGTTTGAATCAGGATAGATTGTTTCATAATCTCTCTCTCCCTCTTTCTTTTTGCTTTGCTTTTTTCTGAACAGTGATCCTCAGGGTTCAACTTGAAACTTGATGCTATTCTTCTCTTATTTACTGTTTCTTTATGGTTTCATAACTCTCAGGTATCACTGATCAATGTTGATAAACCAGTGGCCATATGTCATTTTTGTTAGGTGCCATCGAGTCTTCTCTGATTCACAGCGACCCTATGCACAGCAGAACAAAACATTGCCTGGTCCTTTGCCAGATTCATGATCCTTGCTATACCTGAGCCCATTGTTGCAGCCAATGTGTCAATCCATCTCGTTGAGAGCCTTCCCCTTCTTTGTTGACCTTTCACTTTACTAGCATGATATCCTTCTCCGGGGAATGGTTCCTCCTGACAACATGACCAAAGTAGGTCAGACGAAATCTGGCCATTCTCACTTTCAAGGAGCATTCTGGCTGCACTTCTTCCAGGACAGATGTGTTAGTCCTTGTAGCAATCCATGGTATTCTTAGCATTCTTCTCCAACACCACAGCACAAAAGCATCAACGCTTCTTTGGTCTTCCTTATTCATTGTCCAGCTCTCACATGCATAAGAGGCAATTGAAAATACCATGGCTTGAGTTAGGCACACCTGAGTCCTCAAGAAGATATCTTTGTTATTCATCACTAGAAAGAGTTCTTTTGCAGATTTCCCCAATGCAATAAGTCATCTGATGTCTTGACTGCTGCTTCCATTGGTGATGAGTAAGTAATACGAAGTTCTTGACAACTTCAATCATTACCCCATTTATTGTGAAACTGTTTATTGGGCCAGTCTGCATTTTATATATTCATGCAATTGTCAATAACTATTGAATTTTCTAATAAATGGTCCTCACTCTGGTTAAGAACAACTAAGAACAATTAAGGGAAATGAACTTGTCTGTCAGTTTGTTGTCCTGTGGTGGCTTTTGTGTTGCTGTGAGGCTGAAGGCTATATGCCACCAGTGTTACAAAATACCAGCAGGGTTACCCATGGTGGACAGGTTTCAGTGGAGCTTCCAGGTTATGACAGATTTGGAAGAAGAAAGAGGCCATCCACTTCTCAAAGAATTGGCCAGTGAAAATCTTATGAATAACAGTGAAACACTGTCTTATATATTACTGGAAAACTTTATAAACAGCTCTGAAACATTGTCCGATATAGTGCTGGAAGTTAAGCCCATCAGGTCGGAAGGCATTAAAATTTGATTGGGGAAGAGCTAACTCTCCAGAGTAGAGAAGACCTTAACTGTATGGATAAAGTAAAGCTTCAGGACTTCCATTGGCTGATGTGGCATGACTCAAAATGAGTAGAAACAGATGCAGACATCGATTAATAATTGGAACATGGAATGTACGAAGTATGAATCTAGGAAAACTGGAAGTAGTAAAAACTGAAATGGAACTCATAAAGATTGATATCCTAGGCATTAGTGACCTGAAATTGACTGGTTTTGGCCATTTTGAATCAGACAACCATATAATATAATATGCCAGGAATGACAAATTGAAGAGGAATGGTGAGGCATTCATCATCACAAAGAGTGTATCAAGATCTGTCCCGAAGTACAGTGCTGTCAGTGATAGGATAATATCCACATGCCTACAAGGAAAACCAGTTAATACTACTATTATTCAAAGATACACACCAAAACCAAAGGCAAAGATGAGAAAATTGAAGATTTCTACCAACTTCTGTGCCTAAAATTGACTGAACATGTAATCAAAATATGTTAATTATCACTGGTCACTGGAATGCAAAAGTTGGAAAAAAAAGAAGAGTTACTGGTAGTTGGAAAATATAGCCTTGGAGATAGAAATAATGCTGGAGATCACATGATAGAATTTTGCAAGACCAACTACTTATTCATTACAAATACCTTTTTTCAACAACACAAACAGTGCCTATACATGTGGACTTCACCAGATGGAATATACAGGAATCAGATTGACTACAACTGTGGCAAAAGGCAATGGAGACGTTCAATGTCTTCAGCCAAAAAAGGCCAGGAGCTGATTGTGGAACTACCCATATGCATGTTCAAGTTGAAGTTGAAGACAATTAAAACAAGCCCATGATAGCTGAAATATGACCTTGATAATATCCCTTCTGAATTTAGAGACCATTTAAAGAATAGATGTGACGCACTGAAAACCAATGACTGAAATCCAGAGGAATTGTGGGATGACATCAAGAACGTCATCCATGAAGAAAGCAAGAGGTCATTAAAAAATACAAGGAAGAGCAGAACAAAATGGATATCAGAAGAAACTCTGAAACTTGCCCTTGAGCAGACAATAGCTAAAGCAAATGGAAAAAAAGACAAGATAACACAGCTGAACAGAAGATTACAAAGAACAACTTGAGCAGACAAAGCCAATTACTATAACAAAATGTGCAAAGACCTGGAGTTAGAATACCAAAAGGGAAGAACACGTTCAGCTTTTCTCAAGCTGAAAGAACTGAGGAAAAAATTTAAGCCTTGAGTTGCAATATTGAAAGATTCTATGGGCAAAACATTGAATGATGCAGGAAGCATCAAAAGAAGATGGAAGGAATACACAGAGTCACTGTACCAAAAACACCTGGTCAATGTTCATCCATTTCAGGAGGTGGCTTCTGATCAAGCACCAATGGTATTGAAGGAAGAAGTCGAAGCTTCACTGAAAGAATTGGCAAAGAACAAGGCTCCAGGAATTGATGGAGTACCCATTGAAATGTATCAACAAACAAATGCCCCACTGGAGGCACTCACTCGGCCATGTCAAGAGATTTGGAAGACAGATACCTGGCCAACTGGCTGGAAGAGATCCATATTTGTACCCATTCCAAAGAGAGGCTATCCCACAGAATATGGAAATTATCGAACAATATCATTAATATCACATGCATCAAAATCTTACTGAAGATAATTCAAAAATGGTTACATAAGTATATTGACAGAGAATTTCCAGAAATGCAAGCTGGATTCAGAAGAGGATGTGGAATGAGAGATATCATTGCTGATGTCAGATGGATCTTAGCTGAAAGCACAGAATACCAGAAAGATGTTTACTTATGTTTTATTGACTATGGAAAAACCATTGTGTGGATCAAAACAAATTGTGGATAACATTGTGAAGAATGGGAATTCCAGAACATTTGATTGTACTTATGAGGAACCTGTACATAAATCAGAAGGCTGTCGTTCGAACAGAACAAGGGGATACTGCATGGTTCAAAATCAAGAAGGGAGCACATCAGGGTTGTATCCTTTCATCATACTTATTAAACTTGTGTGCTAAGCAAATAATCCAAGAAGCTGGATTATATGAAGAAGAACATGGCATCAGGATTGGAGGAAGACTCGTCAACAGCCTGCAATATGCAGACGACACAACTTTGCTTGCTGAAAGTGAGGATGACTTGAAGCACTTACTGATGAAGATTAAAGTCTGCAGTATGGATTACTCTTCAACATTAAGAAAATAAAAATCCTCAAAACTGGTCCAATAAGCAGCTTCAGAGTGGATGGAGAAAAGATTGAAGTTGTAAAGGATTTCATATTACTTGGTTCTACAATCGATGCCAATGGAAGCAGCAGTCACGACATCAAAAGACATATTGCGTTGGGCAAATCTGCTGCAAAAGACCTCTTTCAAGTGCTGAAGAGCAAAGATGTCTCCTTGAAGACTAAGGTGTCTCTAACCCAAGCCATGGTATTTTCAATCACCTTTATGCATGTGACAGCTGGACAATGAATAAGGAAGACTAAAGAAGAGTTGATGCTTTTGAGTCATGGTGTTGGAGGAGGATATTAAGAGTATCATGGTCTCGTAAAAGGACTAACAAATCTGCCCTGGAAGAGGTGCACCCAGCATGCTTCCTGGAAGCGAGAATGGTCAGACTGTTTTGGTCGTGTTGTCAGAAGGAACCATTCCCTGGAGAAGGGTGTCCTGCTTGGTAAAGTGGAGGGTCAATGAAGAAGGGGAGGCCCTCAATGAGATGGATAGACAAAGTGGCTGCAACGATGGGCTCAGGTATAGGAAGGATCGAGCGCTGGCATAAGACTGGGCAGTGTTTTGTTCTGCTGAAATATAAAAGTTAGCATCACTTCACCTGCTCTTTTGCTCCTATGCACTGTTTCCTGGCATAGAATACTTGGATCGACCCCCATCAAGAATAGGATCAAATCAAAGCTTTTTAATTGGGCATGTTGTTGTTATTAGTTGCTATTGAGTTGTCTTACTCATAGTATCCTATACACAGCAGAATGAAACACTGCCCAGTCCTGCACCAGCTCCATGATCCCGGCTGTACTTAAGCCCATTGCTGCAGCCACTGTGTCAATCCATCTCGTTGAGGGCTTTCTCCTCCTTCGTCTAACCTCCACCTTACCAAGCATGACATCCTTCTCCAGTGAGTGGTCCCTTCTCACAACATGACCAAAGTAGGTGAGACAAAGTCTTGCCATTCTTACTTCCAAGAAGCATTCCAGCTGCACTTCCTCTAGGACCAATTTGTTAGATTTTTTAGCAGTTCATGGTGCTTTCAGCATTCTTCGGCAGCACCACAACTCAAAAGCATCAACTTTTCTTACATCTTCCTTATTCATTGTCCAGCTCTCACATGCATATGAGGCAATTGAAAATAACATGGCTTGTGTCAGGCGCACCTTAGTCCTCAAGGAGACATCTTTGCTCCTCAGCACTTGAAAAAAGCCCTTTGCAGTTGACTTGCCCAGTGCTATACATCATTTGATGTCCTGACTGCTGAGTTCATTGGCATCAATTGCAGAATCAAGCAATGTGAAGACTTTGACAACTTCAATCCTTTCTCCATTTATCGTGATGGTGGCTTATACGTCCGTTGTGAGGATTTTTTTTTTTATTGAGATGTAATCCATAATGCAGACTGTAGTCTTCAATCTTCATCAGTAAGTGCTTTAAGTCATCCTCACTTCCAGCAAGCAAAGTTGTGTTGTCAGTGTATCACAGGTTATTGATGATTCTTCCTCCAATCCTAATACCATGTTCTTCTTCATATAGTCCAGCTTCTTGGATTATTTGTTCAGTGTACAGATTGAATAAGTATGAGGAAAGGATACAACCCTGACACACTCCCTTCTTAATTTTAAACCATGCAATAGGATCTTGTTCTGTTTGAACGACAGTCTCCTGTTCTATGTACAGATTCTTCGTTAGTACAGTCAAATACTCTGGAATTCCCTTTCTTTCCAATGTTACCTATAATTTGTTATGATACCACACAATCAAATGTTTTTGCCAAGTCAATGAAACACAAGTAAACATCTTTCTGGTATTCTTTGCTTTGAGCCAAGATCTATCTGACATCAGTAATGATATCCCTCATTCTACTTCCTCTTCTAAATCCAGCTTGCATTTCTGGAAGTTCTCTGACAATATACTGCTGCAACCATTTTTTAATTATCTTCAGTAAGATTTTACTTGCATGCGATATTAAGGATATTGTTTGATACTTTCCACATTTGTGGGATCACCTTTCTTTGGAATGGATACAAATATGGATCTTTTCCAGTCACTTGGCCAGGTATCTGTCTTCCAAATCTTTGGGCATAGCCAAGTCAGTGCCTCCAGTGGGGCATCCGTTTGTTGAAACATCTCAGTGGGTATTCCGTCAATTGCTGGAGCCTTGTTCTTTGCCAATTCCTTCAGTGCAGCTTCCACTTCTTCCTTCAATACCAGTGGTTTTTGATCAGATGCCACCTCCTGAAATGGATGAACATTGACCAGGTCTTTTTGGTACAGTGACTCTGTGTATTCCTTCCATCTTCTTTTGATGCTTCCTGTATCATTCAATATTTTGCACATATAATCTTTCAATATTGCAATTTGAGGCTTATTTTTTTCCTCAGTTCTTCCAGCTTGAGAAAAGCTGAACATGTTCTTCTATTTTGGTTTTCTAACTCTAGGTCTTTGCACATTTCATTATAGTAATTGCCTTTGTCTGCTTGAGCTGATCTTTGAAATCTTAATTGGGCATATAAAGACTTATTTTAATTTACTCTCCAATTGTCACTCTTTGCCTTTTATTTACCATTCTCTATTTCCCGTCAAATGAACCTTCTTATTCCCTATGCATACATAAATTGTTCTTTCTTTATGCCTTTACTTTGAAGCCTTCTGACTAGAATGACCCTCTTATGATTGACTGTCAAATCTTATTTATTTTATACATGTCAGCTTAGTAATTACTTTTTCCAAGATGGGTGAGATGCCATTTCTCAGTGTTCTCATAATGATCTCTGCTACAGAAATCTTTCTTCTTACCACTTGAATTTATAATAATCTCTTTATGTGTCTACCTTTTCTTTCAGAACAATGATTGTATTCCCTGGTGTCTACCATAATATCTGGCATATATTAGATGCTCAAAAAGGTTTATTGAATAAATGAGTGAGTGAGCAGTTAGAAGTAACAGCTGATAAAGATGAATAACTAACAGATGTTATCTCCTAAAGCCATCAAGAGATTAAAAAATAAAAAATAGAAAAGGATAGTTTTTGCAAATTGAAATTGGGACATTGAGGAACCGATAGCGAAATTTTTCTGTAAACTTGGAAGATATTTGTTCCATTAGCTTAACGCCTAACACATTTGGCAACTAACCTGAAGTTTGGAAGTTCAAACCCATCAGCCATTCCATGGAAGGAAGACTGGAAAATCTACTTCCGTAAAAATTTACCTCCTCAGAAACCCAAATGGGGTCACCATGAGTCAGAATCAACTCGATGGCAGTGAGTTTGGTTTGGTTTTTGGTTTAGTGACATTTTTCACTTACTCATTTAGGTAATTTGCTTCTTCTGATTTATGCAATTTGTTCAGACTTATCTATTCTTAGTTTGGTTGCCTGGGCAGAATAATGAATATAGGACTGCTCTACATCAATACTGGTCTGATTAGCAGCTATGTTTCTCACATAATATGGTTTTGTGCTACAAATTAATCTCTTGTGCATCTGGGTTTATTATCTACATTTTTCAGAGTCCAATAACCCTGGAAAAATTAAGCTGTTTCCAAATCTGCCAAATGGAATGATGAGATCAGTACCAAAATCTGTAGCCTTAAAATTCTGAATTTGTATTTTGATTTAAAAAAGAAAAGGCAAAAAAAATCAATGTATTAACTTTGTATATATCAGAACACATAAAGACTGCAGAGAAATTATTTTGACAAATTCAATAAAATTTTACATTCTTTACACAAACTATTGAGGGAAAAGAAAATAACCTATATTTTTCTGAATACAGCCATGATATCTTGCTGAATGCAAAAAAGGCACTATGATATACTAGAAATGAGATGAGGTATGAAAAGTCACAGTGCTGGGACAAAGTGAGTTTACTTCAAGTTGTGAAGTTATTATAATTAATACTTTGCTATTGCACCTAAATTTAGAGACCATCTCAAGAATAAATTTGATGCACTAAGCATTAATGACCAAAGACCAGATGAGTTGTGGGATGCCATCAAGGACATTATACATGAAGAATGTAAAAGATTAAAAAACCAAAAACAGACAAACAAACAAACAAAAAACAAGAAAGATGGATGTCAGAAGAGACTCTGAAACTTGTTCTTGAAAAGAGAGTAGCTAAAACAAAAAGAAGAAATGATGAAATAAAAATTCTGAATGGAAGAATTCAAAATGCAACTCTGGAAGATACAGTAAAGTATTATAATGAAATGTGTAAAGACCTGGAAACAGAAAACCAAAATGGAAGAAAATGCTCAGAATATCTCAAGATGAAAGACCTGAACAAAAAATTGCAGCCTTAATTTGCAATACACAGTAAGGCATTTGGTTGCTAACCAGAAGGTCAGTGGTTCAAACCCACCAGCTGTTCCACGGGAGGAAGATGAGGCAATCTACTTCTGTAAAGATTTTATAGCCTTGGAAACCCAATGGGGTCGCTATGAGTCAGAATTGACTTGATGGCAGTAGGCTTGGTTTTCTGGTGTTTATGAGCAAAATGTTGGATGATACAGGAAGCATCAAAGGAAGATGGAAAGAATACACACAGTCACTGTATCACAAAGAATTGATCAATGCTTAAACATTGCCAGATGTAGGAGATGGTCAAGAAGTAATGGTAGTGAAGGAAGAAGTCCAAGGTGCACTGAAGGCATTAGCAAAAAACAAGGCTCCATGAATTGACGGATTACCAATTGAGATGTTACAAATAAATGAATTTGAGTAAGATCCGACTCATAGCGACCCCTTCTTGGGTTTCCGAGGTGGTATCACTATGGAAGTCGATTGTCCAACTTTCCTTCTGAGGAGTGGCTGGTGGGTCTGAACTGTCAACTTTCTGGTTAGCAGTCAAATGCCTTAGGCATTATGCCACCAGGCCTCCTAAATAAATGCATTCAAGGTTGGAAGCACTCACTCATCTACGGTAATATATTTGGAAGATGGCTACCTGGCCAATCAACTGGAAAAGATCCATATTCGTGTCCATTCCAAAGAAAGGTGATCCAACAGAATGTGGAATAATAGAACAATATTAATGTCATAAGCAAGTAAAATTTTCTTGAAGATAATTCAAAAGTGGTTTCAGCAGTGAACTGCCAGAAATTCAAGCTGGATTCAGAAGAGGACTTGAAATGAGGGATAGCACTGCAGATGTTAGATGGATCTTGGATGAAAGGAGATAATACAGAAAGATGTTTACCTGTGTTTTATTGATTATACAAAGGCATTCAACTTTGTGGATCATAAGAAGTTATGTACAACATTGGGAAGAATGGAAATTCCAAAACATTTAATTGTGCCCGTTTGGAACCTGTACATAAACTAAAAGGCAGAACACAAACAGAACAAGGGGAGACTGTGTGGTTCAAAATCAGAAAAGATGTGTCAGGGTTGTATATTTTCACCATACCTACTCAGTCTGTATGCTGATAAATAATTGGAGATGCATCAGAACTGGAGGAAGACTCATTAACAACCTGCAATGACAAAACACTGCTGCTGAAAGCTAAGTGTACTTGACACACTTACTGATGAAGATCAAAGACTAAAGCCTTCAGTATGGATTGAAGTTTAACATAAAGAAAACAAAAATCCTCACAACTGGACCAATAAGCATGATGAATGGAGAAAACCCTGAACATGTCAAGATTTCCATTCTACTTGGATCCACATTTGAAGCCCACGGAAACAGCAGTAAAGAAATCAAACAATACATTGCATTGGCCAAATCTGCTGCAACATTTCTCTTTAAAGTTTTGGAAAGCAATGTCAATGTGAGGACTAAGATGTTCCTGACCCAAACTATGGTATTTTCAATTGCTTCATATGCATGTGAAAGCTGAACAATTAATAAAGAATAAAGAATAATTGATGCATTTGAATTATGGTATTGGCAGCTCTGGTGACATAGTGCCTAAGTCTTTGACTGCTAACCAGAAGGCTGGTGGTTGAAACCCACCAGCCACTCCTCAGAAGAAAGGTTGGGCAATCTACTTCCTTAGTTATATCACCTCAGAAACCCAAGGAGGTGTGGCTATGAGTCGAATCCAACTCGAAGGTAGTGCGTTTGGTTTTGATTTGGTCTGATAATTGAAAAAAGTTGTCTGGAACAAATACAGCCATAATGCTCCTTAGAAGTGAAGATGTTGAGACTTTGTCTCATTAACTTTCGACATGTTATAAATATGGATGAGTCTTGGAGAAGGACACCCTGCTTGGTCAATTAAAGGGTCAGCAAAGAAGAGAAAGACCTCAATAAGATGGATGGACACAGTGGCTGCAAGAATGAGCTCATGGACTGTGGAGCATTGTGAGTTTGACACAGGACCAGCAGTGTGTTGTTAGACATGGGATTATTGTGAGCTGGCACCAACTTGAGCATACTTAGTAACAACAACAAACGTGTGTATATATGTATGTGTGTGTATATATATACATATATATATATATATGTATATATATATATGTATACGTATACATATGTTATACATACACACATGTATTGTATACATATATGTATAACCAGATACCACAAAACCTGTCATTTGTATCAACATGGTATGTTTGATAACACAGGGTTATTTTCTCATTATTATTTCTTAGGTTGCATAACATTACATAAAAAGAATGACATATTTTATAGCATTTATTTTAATTATTCTACATGCATCCAGATATGAATATGAGTCATCTACTTAGCAATAATGTTATCTTAAGCCAATGTTTTTCTGTGCACTGAAAAACTTTATGTACATAATTTACATTATTTTTGGATTTAATTTAAAGGTGACCCTGTAAGTTTTTCTCTTTTGTAGTCTTCTTTTAGTAAATGTAGGTCCTATGTCTATTAGTAAAGTAGATATGGATGGGTGGAGGACATACTGAGAAGGTGAACACTTTTGTAGATAAACACAATGTGAATACAAGGAACTACTCTATAATTATTGACATAAAAATAATGACAAAGGAAAAACAGAATTATTTCTGCAACCACATTTTATCTCCTGAGTAGTGCAAGAGCCCATTTTCTCTTTTTCATCAAATGTAAACCATAACCATCTGAATTTTGTAAATCTTGTTTGTAATAAGTCAGGACCCATCACAGAAATAATCACCGTATTAAAGTACTTGCTTAGTTACAAAGGGTCGGAAAAAATCGAGAACTATTTTATCAGGAAAACTGATTTGAGAAAGTAGAAATAATTAAAAGCAAAATAAAATATTACAGTATCTGAGATGCCCAAGGTGTAAAGTGGATTCAACATTTTCAATTGTAAAGAAGTTCCAGACCATAACCATGTAGAAGGAACTCTTAGTAGCTAGAGTGGTACGATGGATGTTAAATAGAAAGACAAGGAAGGCATTTATTTTATCTGTGATCTTGTGTAAAGAAGGGTCCAAGCACTGTAGCTATTTCCTTTTAAGACTAGTCAGATGAGGGACTTTGTAAGGACGAGAGAGGAGGCTACATAAAGATCTGGGAGATAATGGCAGGCTGTTTTTATAACTGCAATAATCTATGTAGAGAAAAGGTGACTTAGACAAATAGAACAGCTGTTTTCGCCTCAATTTATGCAGAATTTTGTACTAAGTAAAAATGTGCTACAAGTTCACCAGAAATTGCTTGAATTTTGGTTTTCCCACACAGCCTGATTCTTATAACCTCCAGGTCTAATTGTTACCTGCCCTTGAATCTGACCAACTTCTAGCGACCCTTCCTCGGGTTTTCCAAGGCGATATCACTAGGGAAGTAGATTGCCCAAACCTTCCTTCCAAGGAGTGGCTGGTGGGTCTAAATCGCCAGCCTTTGGGATGGAACCACCAGCCTTTGGGTTTGAACCGCCAGCCTTCTGCTTAGCAGTCAAGTGCCTTAGGCACTACGCTACCAGAGCTCCTAATTAGCAAAGATTATTTGGCCAGTATTATCAATCTATTCGCTTTTTCATCAGCCTGATGCAATCCCTGTATGAACTAATAGTAAAAGAGAAACAACACAGCAATTTAGGTAAGTTTTGGTTGGCAACTGGCTAACTCGGCTATTACCTATAGCCTACTCTAGGTGAGGAGCATACTTCATTTTAGAAATCTGGTGGCTGTTGCTCTTCCTTGATAGTCAGCAAGAAGCAATGTCTTAGACGCATTTGGCTGCTGTCCTGGGTAGAGGACTTTGGCAGCCCTGGGGAGAAAAATTTCTTGTGTCGGATCCGCCCAAAGTAGACAAGCAACACCCTCCCAGTCACTACACTGTTGCTATGAGACAAAAGAGTGGGAAGGTAAGCGAGGCAGGAAGTCCCGCCTTTTATCCCTAGTCAGCCTCGGCTCCCCCTCCCGACGTTCACGCCCACCTGCCCACCTATTACTGGCCAACTCCCTAGTGCCATGCATCCCTTCTTTCTCTTTCTTTCCCTTTTCCACTTTCATTCCAGGGCGAGTCCAGGCCCCGCCATTTCCCTCTGAGTCTTTTTCCATTTGGGACTCGCGGCGAGCGGGCCTTCCTTTGGGGCCATTGTGTACGGTGGAAGACGTGGAGGGGGCGGTAGTGCGAGGAGGACGGGCACCTCCCGCCTATTGGCGTCACTAACTGTCGGGCAGTATGAAGGCCCTCGCGATTGGTGCAGTTGCGCTCGGCCCCGCCCCTGGCTCCGCCCGTGCCTAGGTCTCGGAGTGTATGTTACGGGGTGGGGTGTCCAGCGAATGGTCTCCTCCTCCAGCTAGTGCCGCTGCGGCGTCCCGCGGCCTCTGGGAGAGTCTGGCGGGAGGGGAGAGCGGGTGTGGATTTGTCTTGACGGTAATTGTTGTGTCTCCACATCTCGGTGGCTTGTGCTCTGGGGTGCTCCTTCCTGGGGACCACATTACTGCGGCGAGTCCACTCTACCCTTTCGTGCTGCCCACGCACACTGGACTACTCAGTGGAGTAGGACCGCGCACACGCGTGTCCCTGGACACAGACGGCGCGAGAGGCAAGGAGGGCAGGGGGCGCCGGGGAGGCGCGGTGTGGCTTTCCGTTTCAGGGGTTCGGGGGCAGCCAAGCGCGGGTCACAGAGGAAGAGGGGATAGCCCCGACTGCCAGCTGCTGTCGCGGCAGCCTGAGCACAGTTTGAAGAGGGGTATTTAATACCCGGAACCCGGGCAGAGCCGGGGGAGGGGAGAGAGGAGAGAGAGCGAAGAGAGCTGAGAGGCTGGGATTGCTGGCGACTCCGGAGGTGCGCTGCCGGCGCTGAGTGCGGAGCGTGGACCGAGCTGCGGGAGGTGGGGGCGCGAGGGGCATTTTGTGTTTCTCAGTCCACCGTCCTCCCCTCAGCTGAGGTCCGGGATGGCAGGGGAGGAGCTTGAGCTGGGAGGGGGTACAGACGTCCCGAAACAAAGCTCTGGACCTCTTCCCCCTCCTGCCCGCCACCCCCATGGGTGAGAGGAGAGGCTGCGAACGAAAGAAGTGAATTCTCTCTTTTCTGTACTCTTTCTTGTCAGTTTCTCCCTCTCTCTTTTAAAAGGGTTTCGTTTGCTGGTGTATTTGATTCTTAACTTTAGGGTACTTACCGCGTTAATTTAAAGAACTGAATGTGTCTGTGTCCGTACACTTGGCGATTTTAGAGGGGAAAATTCAACTCCTACTACGCCTTTGTTGACTATGGAAGTGTCCCTTACTCTTTTGTATAATAGTCTTTACATTTATATTAACTTGGCGAAAACTAACAATGAAAGTGAGGTATCTTAGGTTCCCAAGATACTTACTATGGGGTTTGGTTATTCTAAGATTTTGAACTGATTAAGACGGAGGGGGAGAACATTGTATTCTTATCTTGTTGGTGGACACCTATTTAACTTGCTTTTTTATTGTAAGTTGAGCATTAATCAAGACTTGGCTACTTGAAATGTGAGAAGAAAACATCTTTCAATGTTAGCCTTCTAAAAGCAAATTTACAGTCTTTGCCCCTAAACCTAATGTGTGTAAGATTGAAAGTGTAAATTTACACTATCATTGAAAAGTTGAATCTGGGACCCTGAGTTTTGTCTCATCTCATTGATAAAGGATGTAATGGGTGTGAGTCAGCTCGTTCAGTTTTCTGATGGGTAAATATTTTCATAACAAACTAAGTTTATTTTTTTTCCTTCTGTCTTTCAAAGAAGTAAGATTCCAGATGGCAAATTCTATGAATGGCAGAAACCCTGGTGGTCGAGGAGGAAACCCTCGAAAAGGTCGAATATTGGGTATTATTGATGCTATTCAGGATGCAGTTGGACCCCCTAAGCAAGCAGCAGCAGACCGTAGAACTGTGGAGAAAACTTGGAAGCTCATGGACAAAGTGGTGAGTTCTGCCTGACTGTGCTTGCTCATAGTCCTAGTCACCCTGGGTATGGTTTTTCCAGATTTATTTATACTCTTAATTTCAGGTAATTATTATGGCAACAGTCTTTTGATTTTAGGTGACTGTTTCCCTGACATTCAGTCTATGTGTTTTGAAAAGTTAGATTCAGAGCAAAGACCTTTTTTTTTTTTTTTTGCCTTTTGTCCTACTCTTCAAGGTTCAAAGTTCCTCTATATGACTCAGATATGCAAAGCTTTTACTGTTTGCTGCTTTTTGTTGATGTATGGCCTTACAATAGTTTGAAGTGTTTGTTCTGTCTTCTGTGAAGTTGTATTGCTCTTAGATAATAATGCAAACAAGTAATTTAAGAAAAGCCTATGATGGGATGCTCATGACACATGTGTGCTGCTGAGAATATTTACTTGGGAAAAAATGAGATTAGCCCTTAAGTGAGGAAACAGCATTTGAGAGAAATAGTTTCCATTTTGATATTTGAGAATTCATCTTCATTAAGAAACTTTTCCTTTTGTTGTTGTCGTTAATGGTAGAGTTACGGTTTCTTTCATCTACTATTCCATTTTGAAACAGGAAACCTTTTCGATTGCACATTGTTTATTGTGAAAGGAAAATTTATGTTGGGGTAGTGGGACTGAGAGTATCAGAAACCTCTGTGGTTTCTGCATGTTGCTTTCAGATGAACTAAAATTTCACAGGAAGAAATTAAGCTAGATACTGGTATCCAGAGAACTCCAGTTAAAAGAGCAATCTGCACACCTTATTAACATCTGCTCACGAAACTATTGCTGTCAGTATCTAGTCTTACTAAGTAGGATTATGCAGTAAATTTGATTAAGATGTGGCTTGCTGCTTTGCCAAATGAATAGGTCTTGCTTTTGAAGCAGTAATTCTACCCCCTACGTATTGATAAGTATTCATAGCACTTCTTGCCTTTATTTTATAGATTTTTAGGGCTGATTACAAATTTAATTGAGGCTTTGCATATCTTTGTAACCACAGAAATGGAGGACTTCCCCTTTCCCCCAATTCCTTTTTAGGGATATGCTACACCCTCTCTGAAGTCCTATGGTGGCATTCAACTTTATTTTGGCTGGCAACTGTGTGCAAATATTATTTGCAAAATGTCAGTATCAGTAGGGTTAGCAATACAGGAAGATGACAAGACTTACTATATTTTCTTTTATCGGTATAGAAAGTGCAGATGGATAGAGGAATGGTGAGCCTGTCATTCTGTGGCCTGAGGGGGTAAAGGCAGAGTCAGAATATTTTTGCCAGATAAATATCCTTAATTTTTGGCTTCAGTGTGACCTATTTAAGCTTCTGCCAGTTTATTCAAATTGTTATATTAAAGTGCTCCAGACAGAGTGATATCATGGTGTCAGAACATTGCAACTTTCTGCTTTGGGTCAGGTTTTGATTTTAGCACTGGGTATTTAGAATGAGGAGTATGAAGTTTGGCAAAGTGAATATTATTTGTCAGGCACAGTACTAAGTCTCTTTGCTTTTCTAAAAACTATGCAATTGAAGGTCACTCTTTTAGCCTAAATCATTACTTGGGGGGTAAGAGGAAGAATTCAAGGTTTTTCTGTACTTATCTGTTATATTCGCAATGCAACACGCAGCCGCTGCCGTGGAGTCGGATCCGACTCATAGTGGCCCCTCATTGGGTTTCTGAGGTAGTATCACTATGGAAGTAGATTGTTCAACCTTCCCTCTGATGAGTGGCTGTTGGGTTTGAACTGCCATCCTTCTGGTTATCAGTCAAATGCCTTAGGCACTACGCCACAGCAACTGGATCAGATTCTGCAAAGGGAGACTCCTCTCTCCCCATCTCCTTCTTTGAGTGATCAACACTTGTATGTTTCTGAGTATTGGTTGAAATAGCAAATCAAAAGATTTATATAAGGAAATGGTGAGATATAGAAACTATAAGCTCATCACTTTTGAAACATTAAAAATGCATGGTAGGCAAAATTTTGGTCTGTAGCTGATTGTTAACGTAAATTTTATTTACTTTTAATTATTTGACCATGAGTTATGGTAAAATAGATGATTATTTGATAGTTATTTGGGCGCTCTGGTAGCATAGTGCCTAAGGCACTTGACTGCTAACCAGAGGCTGGTGGTTCAAACCCACCAGCCACTCCTTAGAAGGAAGATGGGGCAATCTATTTCCGTAGTGATACTGCCTCGGAAACCCAAAGAGGGGTCGCTATGAGTCGGGTCCGGGGGCGGCTGTAACAACAACAATTTGATAGTTAAGCATTTGCCATTGTTTATTTTATTAACCCTTTTTGTGGATTTGTATGTAGCCCCTGCAGGTAGCATTGTGCCTAAGGCACTTGACTGCTACCCAGAAGGCTGGAGGTTCAAACCCACCAGCCACTCCTTAGATGGAAGGTTGGGCAATCTACTTCCGTAGTGATACCGCCTCAGAAACCCAAGAAGGGGTCACTGTGAGTGACTCCACGGCACATAACAACAACAACAACATGTAGCCCCTCCACTTGAGAAACTTGCTTCACAAGATAATCTGTTATCTAAAGTCACCATTTAGTGGAATGTGGGTGTGGTTTTGGCAAAGGTACATTGCCATGGCTTTTCCTATTTGTCTTCATTATTTGTCAAAGATAAAAATTGTGTTGATTTGTGAACACATCAGTAGACTTTGTGGAGAAAATCCCATAAATGATTGTGAAAGAATTCTTTATGTTTATTTCTGCCCTATCACACAGTAATAAAAAGGCACTGATAATTTCTAATTGGCAATATATTTTATTTTACTGTGTAAATCAGAAGTGTTCCCCACATGTGTTTATCTTTTCTTATTTGTCAGTGGTGAAGGAAGTGGTTCATAATATCAACATAGTCCTGATGATTATATCAGGAGCGTTATTCTTAGTCAAAAATTTAATCCCTTGACACATTATCTGTTTTGTAAAATAATTGCCCTACCATGAATATAACTTGGTTTTTACCATGAATATAAGGAGCTCTGGTGGCGTAGTGGATAACACATTTGGCTGCTAACAGGAAGAGCAGTGGTTTAAACCCACCAGCTGTGCCATGGAAGGAAGATGGGGCAGTCTGCTTCCAAAAAGAGTTACTGCTTGGAAACCTAACGGGGTCAGCATGAGTTGGAATTGACTCGATGGCAGTGAGGGTTTTTTTTTTTTTTGTTTTTTGAGCATGAATATAGCTTGTGAATAGAAAAAGACAAGTTTTAACTCTAATTGGTAGTGATATGAAAGGGAGCGTTTAGTTTATAGTTGTACCTTTTTTTCTCTATGAAGCATCTTCACAAGGGCAGATGATATAATATGAAGTATACAGCAGTTGTATGCAGATAGCACACGTTTCACAGTTTTTGCAAACCCTGCAACCCTCCTTTCTCATTAGTTTCCTATGCAGTTATATGTGTGTGCACGTTATTTATGTGGGTGCATTATTTGCAGGAAAAAATACAGTAATATAAAAACAAACTCCAAATTCAGTTTGTCTCAAGAACTTTAACTTATTTTACAAGGGATGATGAAGCAGTCTCATACTGTAGAAAAAATACCCAGTAAGTGTGCAGTTTCAATATTTCTTGGCTTCTAGGATCTGAAGTGTTCAATGGAGATTCCAGTTTCAACTAATTGTTGTGTTTCCAGAACGCAGGCTTTCTGTACTGTCAGCTTCTTGAAAGTGGGAGAGAGTAACTGATAAACTAGGTTCTTTGTAAGTGTTTTATAATAGAGTATCGGTAGCAAGGGATTAACATGATACATGTATTGGCAGGGGAGAATAGTAAGATATCAATATGTCCCATTTAGACATATTTTTCTGGCTTTAACCATATGTGTCTAGCCAAAATTTCCTCAAGTTAGTGGATCCATGTGTGATACGGTGACAGAATTATTAGTCATTAGTACACATCTAGGTTCTAATACACCCTGAACTGTGATCTGTTCCAAAGCTGTTTAGGAGACAAGGTTTTGTAAACACTTTATAAATGTTTGTTGAGGACTGACTGTGTTCCTACTAAGTGCTTATTTTGGGAGAAGCAAAGCTAAACCACTCTTGACTCCTCATGGAGCTCAGGGAACAGCACCAGAGCCAGGCATATGAATGGATAATCGCCATGTAGTATGAAAGGGTCTGTGATACAGACTTACACAGAGCACAGTGGGAGCAGACTAGAGTGCATCCACTTGGCATTTAAGAAACCTTGTTGTTCTGGCTGATCAGTTAATTTTTTTGTCTGGATTCTTTTGGCCATTGCCTTTTAGGAACAGCATTATTGTGCTCTTGTTGGAATTGCTGAGGTGAGGGTAAGGAAGTGATTGCTAATCAGTATGGAAGGAATGATAATTTATTAATGTGAGGTTCCTGAGCATGGTTTTTATAAGAGTCTTAGCCAGGTGATAGAAAAGAGAAGAAACAATTTTCCATTTAATAGATGCTAAATGTTCTGAGCACACATGGATGTTCAGGAAATTAAAAAATAATTAATTGATGCTGAGGAGCAGAGCAAGTTGAATCTGGCCTACATTTGGTCTTACTGTCCTTGTCATTTATTTGAAATTACATTACTGAAAGAGTTTTTAAAAGCATTTAAAAAGCGAGGATGCCAAATAGTCTTTTCCTGCCTTGTACCTTTAGTACATTTAGTACATTTGTCAAGCTTGTAATATAATTTATTCTGTATCTTCATAACATCAACGTGACCCTAATATATTTTAAAATTCATCGATCAAAGATGATTAGTTTAGATAATAATGTTTAAAAATGTAAGAATAAATACTCTTTCCAAGTTGAATTCTTCATACCTCTGAAAAATTGCTGCATGTGGTATAAAGTGTTGGTTTTGGATGCCTATTGATTATTGGTTTTGATCAGATCACCTTCCTAGAGCCATTAGCAAAGGAAATATCATTTATATAAACTTTTCCCCACAAATATTCCCTCTTCTTCATAAGTTATTTCACATTAGCAGAATCATGGACTCTAGTAGATTTGGATATGGAGTTATATAGCACATGAAATGTACAGATAATTTTGTTTAGTACTGTGTTAGATTTTGACTTTGTGCTATAAGAGTTGAAGTGATCCTGAAGTTTGCCACTTTTAAGTTCTAAGAAGAGCTTTTGATAAAGCAGAAAATTTAAAGGAATTCTACCAAGAGGTATCTTGGTTTATCTTAGTGATATAAGTCATACATATAACAGAAACCTTCATCAGTTAATCTATTAACTCTTAGAAAATTTTTACCATGCAGAATTTAAATCTACTGCCTTTTCTTTCATGTTTTGTTATATACTCTGTTGATTTCATCATTCATTTATCAAATCTAAACTCTAGACAAACAGACATTTATAAATAGCTATGCCACAGAGTAGAATAATAAATACTATAATATAAAAAAGTGTTATGATTCTATATGGTGGGGAGAATGAACAGTCTTGGCTAGGGGTGAGAAGTTGGTGTAGAATGAAACATGGAAGAGGTGTTATCCAGCTGTTCTTTAGAGGATGGTTGTGATTCCAGTGAGTTGAAGGATATATTAGGCTGAAGAAATGATAGATAAAGGGAAGTTGTTGAGAGAGAGAAGGTAAATTAGAAAAAGGTGATAGATGCTTTGAATTCCTTATAAAGGAGTTTGGACTTATCTCATAGACAATAGAGAACTATTGAAGGCTTTTGAGTAGGGAGAGGGAAGTTCAAGGCTATGCTTTGGTAGAATATTCTTGACTCTGAAGGATGGTATCTTAGTTATCTAGTGCCGCTGTAACAAAAATATAACAAATGGGTGGCTTTAACAGACAGAAATTTGTTTTCTCACAGTGTAGGTGGCTAGAAGTCTGAAATCAGGGTGCTGGTTATAGGGAAAGGCTTTCTCTCTATGCCAGCTTTGGTGAAAAGTCCTTGTCTCTTTGAGCTTCTGCTCTTGGGTGATCTACACGTGGCTTGGCTTCTCTCTTGCCTCATCTCTGTTTGATAGGTTGCTTTTAATCTCTTTTATATCTCAAAAGAGATTGACTCAAGATATACTGAACACTAATCCTGTCCCATTAACGTAATAAAAATATCTCATTCCCAAATGGGGTTATAAACACAGGCATAGAGGTTAAGATTTACAACACATGTTTTTTGGGGACATAATGCATAACAGATGGGTTGAAAGAAAATAAACTAAAAATAAGAATGATCAAGAGGAATTAAAGTGGTCGGCAAGAAATAATGAAGATCTGAGCTAGAATATTGGCAGTAGGTGTATATAACAAGTATTAGATCAAATGTAGGAGACATTTTGGAGGTTAAATCTGCATGTCTTGATGACACTTCTGAGATGGAAGATAAAAGAGAAGGTTAAGTGAAAGTGACTCTTGAGGTTTTCAGCCTAGTTGAGGCTCAACTCAGTGATGCCATTAATGAGATAAGGAAGGGAGGAAGAAAAAGAGGAAGCTTGGGGATTGGTGCATGATAAGTTTGTTTTTGACCTTGTTGAGTTTGACTTGTCACAGTGAAATCATTTTGAAATCAGAAAATTGAGTGTATAGTTCTAGAGATAAGTTGAAATTATAGATAAAAAATGATAGATAGGTATATTGCAGTAGTACTTCAAGATGTGGAAATGGATGGAATTTCCAAGGCAAAGTAGAAAGTATAAGTAGAAAAAGTTAAGAGAATAACATTTTTGAGGGGTATGTGTGGTCTGTTTATAATCAAATGGCAGAGAACGAAAGAGAAGCCTGCAGTAAGAGAGATAGGAAAAAGAATTAGAGAATATTGATTTCTCGGGTAGAAAGTGCTTAAAGGGGGTCGTTTCAATTTCTTTAAAGAAAACCAAACTGCATGAAAATTTAAGAAATCATTCATTACCATGGTTAGAGGCCATTGCTGGCTCTTATAAAATAGTTTCATTCATGCTTTGAATGCATTGATCATGTAAAAATTAATCTAGAATTGTGGCAATTCATGGACAGAAAGTTCTAATAGCTTTAAGGTTTGAACATATTTGAAATAACTTTGTTATTGGAATGCTGTAGGACAAGTTCATGGATTCATGGGATAGTTTGTAGGAAGGAAGTAATTTTAGATATAAGGAAAGAAGAGGTAAATGAAGTGTTATTTTAGATTATGATATGGGGAAAGAAGACTGAGACAGATAGAAGTCTTTATCTTGCTAAGTAAATGTAACTTCCACTGAGCCAAGAGGACTTCCAGGGAATATATAGAGAAATTTTGAGGAAATTTGTAAATTTTTATATTGGGTTGTCAGGAAATGATTTAAACCATAAAATATGTAGCATTTAAACCTTGTTTTAAACTTTTGTATTATAAACAATATGTATTTTAACCAGTCTCGTAGCAGTTGAGTGGATAAATAAGTAAAAAACTGAAACGGAAATCAGTTCTCATTCTTTATGTTAAAATCATCTTAAACACATGCTTTATCTTAAATGATGCCACATTGTTATTTTTATCTACTCTTTGGACCTTATTTAATATTTCTTATGTGTTTGTAAATTACATTTTTTTCCCCAAGTAACCAAAGAAGCATTTTGAAAATGTCAGACTAAATTTTATAATATTTTAACATATTAATATGTAAATAATTATTAAGCTCATACACATTATCTTACAATAACAATAATAAATATAGTTATTAAATTAATGTTCTACCTTTTAAAAGATTTGGTATTTTAGCCCTAAATGTCTCCTGAGAGTCTCCTGAATTTAAAGAAACAAGACCATTTTGCAAGAATGAAAATTACTGATTTGGGCTTAGAAACCCTATTTCCTGCTTTTTTGAACAGAATATACCAGACTTTTATAGGGTTTCAGGTAGTATAAATAGCTTTATGAGATAAAAGACCTTTAAACATCATTATGATCACCAACAAAGTAGTCAGTGTCCTTGGTTTAATTTTGACTTTGCCTTGTTGCAATGGAATGATGTAAAGGAGTAGAAGAAACCCTAAGAAGTGGTGCGTGTCTGCTGTGTGCCAGGTACTATGCATTTTCTCTTCTAATTCAATTGGATAAATATTTATTGAGGGCCTTCTATATGCAATGAACTGAGAAAGTTTGGGAAAGAAAATCTGCTTTTCTAGAAACAGTGTATTATTAAAGCCAAAAACCAAACTCACTGCTGTCAGTGTATTATTAAGGGGGGTCAAGTGCCTTAGGCAGTTCTACTCTGTCCTCTAAAGTCACTGAGTTGGAATTGACTTGATGGTACACAACAATAACAAGATGTTTTCAGAAGAAGAAACCTGCCCAAGAAATATTTCACTTTGAAGGTACATGATTTGATTCAATATACTTTAAAGCTCCATGTAGTGAGTTGCGTTTTATAGTGAAAGTGTGCTACAGTACAGGCATAATTCCTTATTATTCATATTTTCATTTGCTTTAGTAGAGTTTTTTTTCACGCATTTCTGGGGCTGGTTTGACCATCATTTAGAAGGAACATATTAGCTGTTCTACACTGCTGTTGAGTCGTTCCCGACTCATAGTGACCCCTCCTTGGGTTTCCGAGGCAGTACTTCTAGGGAGTAGGTGGCCCAGTCTTCCTTCCAAGGAGTGGATGGTGGGTTTGAACTGCTAGCCTTCTGGTTAGCAGTCTAATGCCTTAAGCACTATGCCACCAGAGCTCCCTTAGCTGATCTAACACCTCTTTATTACCTTTTGGCTGGAATTTTAATTAAGACACAAGTCAGGAAACACTTTAAATTCAACTGTATTCCATAAAAAATTAATAGCTTTGAAAACTCTTATAGCACTAATATTACCTCTTTTTATATTTGGCCTTTGCTTTGATATGGTGATGAATATACATGTTTGTATATTGGCTATGTATTTATTAAAATACATATGTAATGTTTATGTATTAGACATACATGCATTTGATACAAAGTGTGTACAAAGATGTCTGCTTAAACATCTTTAAATACACTTGTCTTAGGGTTCTCTAGAGAAACAAGATAGTAAGATGAATACTTTTTTTTTTTTTTTTTAATTTTTTAAAGATATTGGCTCCTGTGATTGGGAGGGGCTGGCAAATCCAAAATCTATAGGTCAGGGTGAAGATTCCTGTACTGATCCTTTTATGTATGATAAGTAATATGAGTACAGATTTATTCTTCGTGAAAGCTCTTCTGTGTTGGGACCAACTTTCATTCTGGGGAGAGAGGCTCTTCTAGAAGAGCCCTAAGTCATTTGAATCTGAACTTGAACTTTGTGGTGAGCACAATTCCCCTACCCCCCTTAATAATACACTGACAGCAGTGAGTTTGGTTTTTGGCTTTAATAATACACTGTTTCTAGAAAAGCAGATTTTCTTTCCCAAACTTTCTCAGTTCATTGCATATAGAAGGCCCTCAATAAATATTTATCCAATTGAATTGAATTTGACTGGCTTAGAAGTCATAGCTCTAGCATTGGGTTATTCATTTTTGGCAGGAGCTATCATAAATCACAGGGTTTTATACTAATCCAACTGATGAATGTACTATATACATTCAGCTGTATATAGTAGTTCAGTATTATGTATTGCACTTTCCTAAGTGCAATTTTAGAAAACAATGTGGCCTACAAGGGCCTTGATGGAACTGACCTCAGCCTTTTTCAGATCTTGTACCACTTAACTAAAGACTTCTTATACTCTTATTTTATACAATGACTATTTTTTCTTAAGGAGCTCTGGTGGCATAGTGCCTAAGGGATATGACTGCTCACCAGAAGGCTGGTTGGTTCAAACCCACCAGTCACTCCTCAGAAGGAAGGTTGGGCAATCTACTTCCGTAGTGATATCGCCTCTGAAACCCAAGGAGGGGTCGCTATGAGTTGGATCCAACTAAATGGCAGTGAGTTTGGTTTTCAGTTTTTTGGTATTCTTTCTTACCATACTGTGTTCTCTTGTGCCTTTTAAACCTTTCTGTACTCCTTTTCATGGAATATTCCTTTTGACAAACTCATGTCTGCTTTTTGTGACAGTCCCATGTAGCTATGAGTGAGGTTCTTATTTTCCTCTGCAGCACTTTGTATTCTCTTTCATTATGGTACTTATAGTCTATCTTTTTTTTTTTTTTTTTTTTAAGCCGCTGTTCTTCCATGAGGAGCTCTGGTGTCACAATAGTTTAGCACTTAGCTGCTAACCAAAAGGTTGGTGGTTCAACCCACCACCTGCTCCACGGAAGAAAGATGTGGCAGTCTGCTTCCGTGAAGATTACAGCCTTGGAAACCCTTACAACAGTTTTGCTCTGCCCTGTAGTGTCCCTGTGAGTCAGAATCCACATGATGGCAGTGGATTTTCTAATAGACAAGTCCTGAAGGCCAGGTCTGTGATTCTTTTCTATATTCTCTAGGGCCTGAAACAATGCCTTACACATAACGATTTGTTGAATTAGCAAATGAATCCTGAAATTCATGTAAATTTGCAAATAGAATAAAATAAAAATGTAACTGAGTTTAGCAGCCATCATTAATTATATGCCCAATTCTAATTAAATCGTGATATATTTAGAAAGATCAGCCTGAAATTCAGAAGATAAACACTCTTCTTGTGTTGGATTAATGATTTTATAATGGTCCCTTAATCTTTGTAGGAGCTCTGGTAGCATAGTGCCTAAGGCACTTGACCAGGCTCAAACCCACCAGCCACTCCTCATAAGGAAGGCATTCCTACTTCTGTAGTGATACTAGGAGCTCTGGTAGCATAATGCCTAAGGCACTTGACTGCTAACCAGAAGGCTGGTGGTTCAAATCCACCAGCCACTCCTCGGAAGGAAGGTTGGGCAGTCCTACTTCCGTAATGATACTGCCTCGGAAACCCAAGGAGGGGTCACTATGAGTCGGGGCTGACTCGACGGCAAATAACAGACAGACAGACAGTAGTGATACTGCCTCACTGCCTCGGAAACTCAAGGAGGGATTGCTATGAGTCGGGGCCGACTCGATGGCAAATAACAACAACAACAACAACAATCTTTGTAGTTCTTAGTTTTTTTAATCTGGAAATGAATGGATTGTAAGCTATCTTTCCCCAAATCCCATAGAGCAAAAATTACATTGCTCCTAAGTTAATTATAGAGAACTAGGTTTCTTTTGAAAGACTGCTTGTGACAGGAAATATGTCCTAATCATCTGTAATTCGTTACACTAAGCTCTGTGCCTGTATATAGTAGTTATTCAAATAAGTTTACTGAATAAAACATTAAATTCCCAAGTAGAGCTTCAATTTTAAATAAAGCAAATGAGAAAAAAGGTAGGTGGAGAAGAATGAATTAAAAATCTATAAGAATTAAAAGTTTATATTAAAGAAAAGTTGCTTGGAATGTCTGAAAAAAAATACTCCAGAGACATTTTTTATTTATCAGTTAAAAAATTCACCAGTAGATGAAATCAATTTGAAGTTTCCTGATCCCTAACTAAGAAGTTAATAATTTATCAATCGGTAACATGTTTTACCAAGTTTTATGTTGCTGAGATTAAGCTGTGCCTGCTGTAGATGTTAGTGGCTGGATTTGTGAAATTTGTATATACTTTTGATAGTATCTTTTAATCTCAAGGATTGAAAAACCATACCCTGTTTCAAACAGGATTTGTTATACCATTGCTATATGTGAGACTTAGTCTTTAGGACAAAATGAGCTTCTCTAGTTATATCAAAATGTCAAAAAAAAAAAAAAAAGTAGGGTACTTTATCGGCTCATATAACTATATTTTTGTAAAGATTTGGTATTATTGTATAAAGGAGATGTCATTTTGCCTTTCTGAAAATTTCTTTAGGAATTCAAAACAGTGTTCTTACTAAGTCTGTATTGATTTGAATACTACCAGTTTAATCCTGAAAATAAAGAAAATCATACAATCAAAATATTTATATACAGTATACATATCAGATGTTCTGGAATAGATCAATCATTCCATTCATTCATCTATTCATTCATTCATTTATTAGTTTTGTGGTGTGTGCTAGACAGTCCTATTTAAGGCAGTGCATACAAAGAAAAGGAATCTATGGTAATGCCCTTGATTAATGTGAGAAATGGTTGTCTCTTAAATTAGGGACTAATTTGAGCCAGAGTCTTTACTCCACATTAAAATACATGTGTGTGTGTGTATACATATATATATGTATATACCTATAGCAGTTTCTTAAAGGAAGTAAGTAAAATATTGAGTATAAGGTACTTTTTAATTTTGTTGTTTCCTTGATTTATTTTGTTTGTAGTTCTTGAAATTATTGCTATTTAACTGTTTTGTATTTGCCCTGGGCACTTTTATAGGTATCCATGGACAAATCCATGTTTTGTGGAATCTGAAACATATAATTTGGAAGAGTCCTTTTAAGAAAAAAGAAATGCAAATACAAAGTACAAATACATAGTTGGGTAGGAAAGTGAATCTTGTATAGAATGAGAAAATAGTCACAACAAATTATATATTTTTAAAAGCTAACATATATGCAAACATAGGAAATCCAGGGAAATAATGTACACTGCTTTGGATTCTCTTACAGTGTGCACATGCTTCCAGTGTTGAGTGCCACAGGACATAGTCAGCTGCCAGATTTTAAATGGACCATCCTGTCCCCACACTGGCCTAGTTAGTACTGTGGGCACTTGAAGTATTCCTGAAGACATTGTTTTATCAGGATTGCTGCCAATAATTAAGCTATTTATAGAAGTAACTATGTGCCTCACATACGCCTTCCACTAACTCTTAACTAAACATTTCTCTAGTTCAAATTTGTGTTAGCCAGATCCTACAAATGCCCATGGCCACTCCCGTGCCATCCAGTAGGAGATTAAATGTAATGAAAGAGAAGTTTTAGTAGAAAAAGACAGTAATCTGAACCAATTTTACTTATAATAATAACTTATTCTTAAAAATTTTATTAAAAAATTTAGGATTTAGGCCTTGTATATGAGGGGCCCTGAAGCTTCTTAAATTCACTAGCTTTGCCCTACCTCCCTGTTGCCCTCAAGTTGATACCAACTCATAGTGACCCTACAGGACAGAGCAGGCCTACTCCATAGGATTTCCACCGCTGTAGATTTTTACAGATGTAGACTGCTGCATCTTTCGCCCATGGACTGGCTGGTGCAGTTCAAACTGCAGCCAAGCACATAACCACTGTGCTACCAGGGCTCACTATAAACTCCTTTTATGAGTACATTTTGTTTTTCATAAGTGTACTTTGCAGTAGAGTGTGTATACTCTTGTGATTCACTTAATTTTTTTGTTTTGTTTTAACGTCAGGATTCTTTTTGTCCTAATTAGAGGTGTAAGAATGAGCTAGATTTACTCTGGTATAAATTATATGACAACATATAAGTGAATGTAGTAGAACAGCTACTTTTTCTTGCTGGCAGCGACTGTGTATCTTCAATTCTTTAGGCAGTCCTGAATACCCCAATGGTTAAGTGCCAACTGATGGATGATTGAACTGCTACATAACACGTTTACGGGCATGGTAGAAAGTGTGGGGAGCATTTATGGGCATGGTAGAAAGTGTGGGGAAGTGGAAAAGACTAGTTCTGGCCTGATACACATTTACTACTTAATGGCTCAGTTATTAAAATTGTGCCTCTTTGTTTTATTCTCCTCAGGGTTCAGGAACAATATGCCAAAACATTAATTAAAATCTATGAAAGAGCTTAGCAGAGAGTTCAATGTAGTAAAATAATGCTTAAATGTGAGACATTGGTTGTCAGCAGAAGAGGCCCATTTCATCATTTTTTATTTAAAATAAGAGTATTACGTGTACACATTGATTAGCACAGAGAAGTTATGTTAAGCTATGAACAGTTGGATATTATAGAAGGGAGAAGGAGGATAAGTGGTTGGTAGAGTGATACAGAAAAGACTGAATGGGAGAAGAAAATAGGACTTAATTACATTAAGGCGTGAATATTTACCATTTCTTTGTAGATAGTTGTAGTTCGTTTAAGATAATAATTTTTACTATAGAAAGTGAAGAAACAGTACTTAGTTCTATAAATTTATCAATGAAATAAAGCATTACAATTTACATGAAAATGTTTGATTTCTGTGTTTGTTTTTAGGTGAGACTGTGCCAAAATCCCAAACTTCAGTTGAAAAACAGCCCACCATATATACTTGATATTTTACCTGATACATATCAGCATTTGCGGCTTATATTAAGTAAATATGATGATAACCAGAAACTTGCCCAACTCAGTGAGAATGAATATTTTAAAATCTACATTGATAGTCTAATGAAAAAGTCAAAACGAGCTATAAGACTCTTTAAAGAAGGCAAGGAGAGAATGTATGAAGAACAGTCTCAGGACAGGTAAGAATGTTTAATAATTTATTTCTTATTATTAAGGTCATTCATGTTGCTTTTTGCCTCACAGTTAAACATAAATGTCACTGTAGTTTGCTTTGGGGCAAATGTCATTCAGTTTGCATATTTGCATTTATATTCTTAGATCTTGTACATTACTTATATTTATTTGTGGTAATACAAGTTCATGAGATAGTGTTCGTAAGACATAGGCTTGATTGGATGTATGGGCATAGAAGATGTGCAGTGGGAGATTTAGGGTCATTCTCTGTGTTTTGAATATTAGGTGAGAAAGTAATTTTAGCACATGTGGACCAAAGTAGCAAAGACTGAAGTAATATCAACTGATTCTGCATTTTATACCCAGTATTCTTGATTTTCAGTGTGAAATGTCTTGATCTATCTTAAACCAAATATAGTAAGTAACAAGAGTTTTCCATTTTGGGATATTTTAAATAAGTCTAGAATAATTGTTGATAGTGATAGTCTATTTAGATTTCCAAATTGGAAAAAGATGCAATTAAATCATACATGGTCCTACTGTCATTAGTTAAGTAGAATTTTAATATAAGACACTTAACTTACCTGGATTTTGTTATTAGCTGCTGTAGAGTTGGCTCCTAACTCATAGCAACTCCACGCACAGTGGATAAAAACACTGCCCAGTCCTGCAGCATTCCTATGATAGGTTGTATATGGATCTGACTGTTGTGATCTATAGCATTTTCGTTGGTTAATTTTTTGAAGTAAATTGCCAAGTCATTCTTTGAAGTCCATTTCAGTCTGGAAGCTTCACTGAAACCTGTTCAACTTCATAGTAACATGCAAAACCCCACCAACAGGTGGGTGGTTGTTGCACATACGATGCATTGACCAGGAACTGAACCTTGGTTCATGGAAGTAGAGAATTCTACCTCTGAACCACCAGTGTCCCTTCTGGATTTTAGTTTCTTTATATATAGGAAAACTTCTAAGATCCCTCTTTCAGGTCTGAAAAACTTGCCTCATGTAGTTTAATATGGCATAGTATTGTATAACAGAAAATTCAGTAATCTAGATATGTGGACTCAAAAGTGGTTTGTAAATACTTGCCAAAGAAATACCCAGAGTGCGTAAAACCATCATATTCAAACATAAAAAACCCTCTGTCTAATATCAAATGGCATAAATGTTTACTGATTTATAATTGCTGTCTAAATTAGTGATGAACTGTGAAATAATCATAGGAATCTAAGTATGTAACTGTGGGCACATCATTTAATATTCTTGGGCAACAGTTTACTCACCTTGAGGGTGGTGGATCTTTTCATCAGTCTTCCTTATCCGTTGTCTTGCTTTCATATTTATAAGAGACAATTGAAAATACCATGGCTTGGGTTAGGTGCACCTGATTCCCCAGAGTGACATCTTTGCTCTTCGATACTTGAAAGAGGTCTTTTGCAGCAGATTTTTCCAGTGCAGTATAGCAGCTGATCTCTTGACTGCTGCTTCCATGGATGTTGATTATGGAACCATGTAAAATGAAATCTTTGACAATTTCAATCTTTTCTCCATTTATCGTGATGCTGCTTATTGGTCCAGTTGTGAGGATTTTCATTTTCTTTATGTTGACGTGTAATCCATACTACAGACTGTAGTCCTTGACCTTCATCAGTAAGTGCTTCAAGTCATCTTCATTTTCAACAAGTAAGGTTGTGTCATCTGTACAATACAGGTTGTTAATGAGCCTTCCTCCAATCCTGATGTTGCGTTCTTCTGCATATAGTCCAGCTCCTCAGGTTATTTGCTCAGCATTAAGATAGAACAAGTATGGTGAAAGAATACAATCCTGACTCACACCTTTCCTGATTTTAGACCTTGAGTTTGAACGTCAGCCTCCTGGTCTTTGTACAGGTTCCTTATGAGCACAATTAAATGTTCTAGAATTCCCATTCTTCTCAGTGTTATCCATAATTTGTTATGATTTGCAAAGTCATATGCTTTTGCATAGTCAATAAAGCACAGATAAACATCTCTCTGGTATTCTTTGCTTTCAGCCAAGATCCATCTGATCCATCAGCAATGATATCCCTTGTTCTACATCGTCTTCTGAATCTGGCTTGAATTTCTGAAAATTCCTTGCAGTATACTGCTGCAATCATTTTTTAATTGTCTTCAGCAATTATTGTAGTGATTGTTTATTTATACAGGGTTTTTTCAAGAAGGGCAAGAGTGAAGGGAAACAAGATGTTTATGTAAAATAAATTTTTATTTTGTAGTTCTACTATTGATCTAGTAAAATTATGTTGTTTTACAAATATCTTTATATTTAATATTCAATTTATTAGCCCTACAAGTCTTCATTCAGCAAAGTAATCAGTATAGTTTTACTTTTTAGGATATCAGGACGCTGAGAATGTATGTAACTTCTAGGTCTAGGAAGCTGAAATAATATATAATATGGTAAACTTTGTATCATACGTTTACAACTTTCTTAGAAACTTGAAACATTTTCTAACAGTAGATATTTTATAATTACCATGGCATTTATAGACTTTAGTATTTTTGGCTTTTTATATGGAAATATTTCATGGGGAAAGCCTATAAATTTTTGTTGATTATTGCAAAAAGAATGTGGAAGCATAGGCGTCTGACTTCCTCTAACTTCACAAGGGGGGAGGAGAACCAAGATCAGCAGCCTAAGGCTGATTCTTATGAAGTGCAGGTCAGACATGCCACCAAACTCCAGCCTTTTTTGACAATTCTGACACAACTATCCCTTCCCATGGCACTCTCTCCTCTGCTGGGTTCGATAATTTCTTACAGTGGGTACACAGAACTCCTAGATGATACTCATGATTATGGGGTTTATTAGGGAAGTTAACAGATTACAGTTCAGCTCAGGAATGCTCAGGATACAGTTCTTTGAAGACAGCCTCTCGGTCATGCCTATAGTCATGCCTCTCTCTTGGCCCTTGGCCTCTTGGCTGGCCTCTGCTCTGCTCGAGCAAGTGTTACAAATTTCTTTTAGCTCTGCTGACAGGTGCATCCCAAAGAGGCATCCACTCTACCAGCAAGGCTCCTGCCCAAAGGCACTAGGCATTCTTGCTCCATGGTGGGGAAGCCCACTGCTCCATCTCATCCCTTCTCTTGGTTCTGCTGCCTCTGCTGCTGCCATATTTTTGCCCACTAGGTGGGTTCAAGCCATCTACCTTTTGGTTAGCAGCCAAGTGCTTCACCATTTGCCTCACCAGGGCTCATGCCTTCTGCTCCTGGTAACCACTGATAAACTCTGGTCTTTGTACTTTGGCCTGTTCTAGATATTTCATGTAAGTGAGATCGTACCATATTTATTATTTGGTGACTGACTTATTTCACTCAGCATTTTTCAAGGTGCATTAATGTTTAACAGCTCAGCTGCAAACCAAAAGGTGGATGGTTCAAACCTATCAGCTGCTTAGCAGGAGAAAGATGTGGCAGTCTCCTTCCATAAAGATTATGGGGCAGTTCTATTCTGTCATATGGGGTCATTATGAGTTGGAATACACAATGGCAATGAGTTTTTTATTTTTTGAAATCTAGTGTATGTATATACTGAATTTTGCTTATACAGCAGTCTGTTTCTGGATACTCAGGATGTTTCTACCTTTTGAATATTCTAAAATACTGCAGTGAATATTGATATACAAGTATTTGTATTGCTGCTTTTAGTTCTTTTGGGTATTTACCTATGAGTGGAATTGTTGAGTCATATGGTTGTTCTATTTTTAGAATTTTGAGGAACTACCAAAATGTTTTGCACAGCAGCTGCACCATTTTACAACCCATTATCAATAGATGAAGGTTTTAATTTTTCTATGTCATCACCAACATTTTTTGTTTTCCATTTTTCTGATCATAGCCATCCTGGGGGGAATGAAGTGATATCTTACTGTGGTTTTAGTTTGCATTTCCCTCATGATAATGATGAGCATCTTTTCATGTGCTCATGCTTCATTTACGTATCTTCTTTGGTGAAATGTCTATTCAAGTCCTTTGCTCATTGTTTTGATTGCATTATTTGTCTTTTTGTTGTTACATTGTAGGAGTTATTTATATATTCTGGATATTAATCACTTACTCAATATATTGTCAACCCGCATTTTATCCAGTTCTATAGTTTGTCTTTTCACTTTGTTGATAAAATCCTTTTAATGCACAAAAGTTTTTAATTTTAATGTAATACAGCTCATCTATTTTGTCTTTGTAACTTGTGCTTTCAGTGTGATATTTAAGAAGCTGTTGTCAAAAACTAGATCCCGAATCCTTACACATATATTTCATTCTGGGAGTTTTATGGTTTTAGGTTTTGTTACATTTATGTTCTTGATCTGTTTTGACTTAATTTTCATACATGACGTGAGGTTGGGTCCACCTTCATTCTTTTGCATGTAGAAATCCAGTTGTCCCAGCATCATTTATTAAAAAGACTCTTCTTTCCCAAGTGTACGGATTTAACACCCTTGTTGAAAATCTAATTAATCAAAGATGTATGGGTTTATTTCTGGACTCTTAATTCTTTTCCTTTGGTGTATGCGCCTGTCTTTCCCTTTGGTGTACGTGTCTATCATTATGTCAGTATCAGACAGTTTTGATTACAGAGTTGGAAGTGTGAAGCTTTCTGCTTTGTTCTTTTTCAAGATTTACTTGGCTATTGGAAGTTCCTTGTACTTCCATGCAGATTTCTATCTACAAAGAAGACTGTTAGAATTTTGATGAAGCTTTCATTTGGGGTAGTATTGACCTCTTAATAATATTAAGTCTTCCAATACATGAACATGGAATGTGCTTCCATTTATTTAGGTCTTCTTTAATTTCTTTCAGTAATGGTTTACAGTTTTCAGTGTACAAATCTTTTTCCTTTCTGCTTAAGTTTATTCCTAGGTATTTTATTCTTTTAGATACCATTGTAAATGAAAATTCTTCCTTTGGTAACCTTTTCTATCTTTTTCTTGTCTAAAATTGCTCTAGCTAGAATTTCCAGTAAAATATTTAGTAGCTGTGGTGAGAATGTTGTTAAATGCCGTCGAGTCGTTTCCTACTCATAGCGACCCTATGCACAGCAGAATGAAACACTGCCTGGTGGTGAGCATAGGCATCCATGTGTTTATTGTTCCTCAGACTTTGTCCATTGAGTGTGATGTTAAACTGAGTTTTTTAAAAATTGCATTTATCATATTGAGGATTTTTTTTCTGTTCCCTATTTTTATCCTGAAAGGGTGTTGAATGAATATAGATGGTAGATTTGTATTTCTTCTGGTACAATTGATTTATACATAATTACTTCTAGGTTCTTTTAGATCCCCACTTGCAGACTGATGCTACAATGAGCCATTGCCCAGATAGTGCTGGACATCTTGCTCTGTAGAGGATAAAGGAAATTTTTTTGTAATAATCTCGTGTTGGTTAGACAGCAGAATATTCTATTTAGTAGAATGACTTTATGCTACATGTCTGACATTTCTGATTTGGGGAATATTATAAATCCTCTGAACACACTTTCTTTGATTCTACAAAGATCTTACTGGGGACATTAGTGTCATTAAAATAAAAATGAAGGTTAGTAATAGTAAAAATGGTAATTGTATTCATTGACTAGACTTCCATTGCCACAAGTTATTCTGTACTTTATTGAAGAAAATTGTGCTGGACGAATGCATGAATTAAAATGTTTATTTTAATGTCCTTGAATTTAATGGCCTGTGTTTTGCGAGAAATAAACAAAATAATAAAATATTCTGAATACATACCCATACATTGAAAGAATTAAATGGATCTGCTTTAAACATATGTGTAAATGGAAGAAAAAAAAAAAATCATGTCAATTTTTGAATGCCTCTTTTCAGCTCTGGTGGCTTAGTTCCTAAGGCATTTGACTGCTAACCAGAAGGCTGGTGGTTCAAACCCATTAGCCACTCCTTAGAAGGAAGGTTGGGCAGTCTACTTCTGTAGTGATACTGCCTTGGGAACCCAAGGAAGGGTTGCTATGAGTCGGATCCAACTCGACGGCAGTGAGTTTCGTTTTTGTTTTTCTGACAAGGAATTTGAGTTTTTAAAGCAATTGCATATAGAGGAATATAATAAATTCAGTCTATATGTTGGCTACTCAGGTCCTGCATAAAAGGTGGATTTAAATTATGATTAGAAAAATTTATTTGCTACTGAAATAGGTGTCATAGCACAGTGTGGATGCTTCTTGCTCTACAATGGGACTTTCAGAGTGGGCGGTATCATGATTTCTAGCAGAAGAAAGACATGAGTAGGCTACGTGTCACACATGACTTTTATAATAAAACTCCTTCTCTTGTATCACTTTTCTATAGTTTTTTTTTTTTTTTTTCTACAAACAATTGACCGCTGTGAGTTGGTGCTTCTTCAGCTGAGTGTCTACAGTATTGAGCTAGCATTTCCAGGAAGAGTAATCCATTGATTTCTGGCTCACATAAAGCCTTGCTTATGTGTGTGTGTGTATGTGGGTGGGTGGGTACGGTGGCCAAGGTGAATATTATGTACAGAAGGGGGACTTGTATTTTCAAATACAGAGGAAAAGAGAAACTTCATATCATATTGCTTAAAGTTTTAGTGGCTAAGGTCAAAATGAGTGTGAAAGTAGTTATAGCTGACAAATGAAAAATGTATAGGAGTTCATTTCTTCTGTGATTTGGCTGGCAATTTCATCAGTTGTCTATTTTAATATTAAAATTTATACCCTTTGTCTTAGCTCTCTAGTGCTGCTAGATCGGAACTACCATGGATAGATGGCTTTAATAAACTGGGATTTTTTCTCTTACAGTTTAGGAAGTTAGAAGTCAAGAGTTCAGAGTGCTAGCTTGAGGGGCTGGGTGGAGGCCCCTCAAGCTTGGGCTTTAGCTTTGCCTCCTATTCCTGGCTCACTAGAGCTAGAGGCTTTGTCTGATTCATGGAGATGCTGGCTGCTGAGGCTGATGAACCCATATTCGACAAGTAAAATGGCATAGTCCCAGGATAAGCAGACAGCATGGCAGTCCACTAGTTCAAGTCCAGGAGAAATTCCAAGATCAACAGCCAATGTGGCAGCCACTGAGATGAAGACTCTGCCAAACGCAGGATCCAGATGTGCCAGAAGCTTGAGATCTTTCTCAAGTCATCTTATATACTGGAAACAGACCACACCCTGAAGGCAACTAATTAGGTGCTTACAGAAGATTCCACCATGGAGTTGATTACACTACATCCAATCTCATGTTGCATAATAACTCATGGGGAATAACTGCATCCAGCTATCCAGCCACTCAAAACCATGGCTTACCTGAGTTGGCACACAACCTTAAACTACCACACCCTTTTATATAAAAAGTATGTATTAATCACCTGCTTTTAAAGGCCTGGTATTGTTCACTGCACTTTGCAGAACACCCAGAGATGACAGCCTAAGGATATTCAGATTTTCTGTATTTTAGAACTACCTCAGTGGACTGGAGTACCACAGCCTATTTCTCCCTTCTATATTCTGTTTTAACTACCACTGAAACAAAACCAAAAGTCAACTGAGGTAGAACCTAACAGGGATTGCTGTGAGTTGGAATCGACTTGATGGCAGTAGGTTTGGTTTTGGTTTTGGTGTTTGATAAACCTTTAAAAAAAAAAAAAAGCTTTTTAAAAATTCATGCCAGAGAATTACACAATGATGTTGTCACGTTACTAATGTCATTCTTAGAGCTCTTTATGCACTGGTGTTGTAGAAGACAAATCACCTTCTGGGCAGAGTGGGTAAAGGGATGGAGGAACATTTTTGTGTGGTTTGTACGATAATATTCATACTGGTTGAGATTGGAAAAATACATCAACACAGAAGAATTAGCCCTAGAAGATACTAGTTTTTATTTAAATTTGTTCAGGAGTGTCAGGCAAAAATCTTTTTCTCCGTTGACCATTTGGCGGAACAAAGAAAATCTGCTATGTTAGTAGCATTTTTCTCTCTATAGTATCAGAAATAATTACTTGCTTCCTATACCTGTATTTTATGAGCTAGTTTAGGAAGAACATTTTAGAACTGATTAAAGATACATGGTTAAGTTAAAAGTTGAATCAGAAACAGTAGTAGTTACAATAAAAACACTACCTATCATTAACAACAAAACAATCTCATACCACTGTGTGACATCATTTCATTGGGCAAAGAATTATTTAGTATTGATTTAAACGTTTAAATTTGTTTAAACGCAAATACATGCTGATTAAAAATATATATGAGCATCAAAGTACTATTGAAATTCCTCATGAATTTGCAGTTCACTATTTTAAAGTAATTTAGCTGTATGTACAACTGGGGCTTTATTTAATAGTTTTAAATACTACCGGACATCACAGATCAATGACCCTATTTATAAAGCTCATGGAGTACTACATTTTCCCATAACCTGTATGTTATATGAAGAAAATGGGGCAAGAGTGCAGTTTAACAGAATGCAGAAATACGGAGCTCAGAAATCACAGCCTCATGCCATTTCTACTCCAGATGTGCATTGTAATTTTGGTTGGTTTCCTGACTCCAGTCTATGTTTTCAGTCTTTTAATTGTTTTCTGGATATTCACAATATTTTGCTTCATAAACCAAGATGTAGGTATTTGTTTCCAACTAAATGTTACTGTTACTATATCTATCTCTTTTTAATTTGTACTGTATTGAATGTCTTACATTTAGTTCATGAAATATCTATTGTTTGATGGTACATGGATATAATGGCTTATTTATTTTACAGATAATTTTGCTTTTGAAAATTAAACTGTCCATTTGTTTTTGTTTGTTTACTAATGGTGATACTTGAAGTTATTTTGTGCTTAATGAGAATAAGGGAGAAGTTGCAAGGAGAAGAAAGAGTGCTAAATTAATCAAAATAGGTCACTGGTGTTTAAATATAAGTATTTATATACAAAAATTTAAATCTATCCCAGTCCCATTTTAATTTTTTCTGTATCTGTCTGCATTCTGGTCTTTTTTTTTTTTTTTTTAATGGAATACTTAAAGGAATTGAAAGATTCATTTTTGAGATTTTAAAATAATACATAACTTGGATTCAGAGGACAAATAGTAGTCAATCCTCTTATGTACAGGTGTGTCTGCAAGATAGGAAATAGAATATCCTTTAGAAAACGTGAATCTTTTCCTGAGTTTGATTTATCATTATTTAATAAAAAGGTTATTTAGTTAGTCTTGAGAATGCTTTCATTTATATTTCAAGCACCTGAGGGATGCAAATATGCTTTTCTAAAGTTGGGAAATGAAGAGCTTATTTCTTTAACACACCATGAAAGCAAAGCCCACAAATAAGTTTAGACAAATGTTTTCAAAGTTAAACAAAGGGAGTCTGTTGGAGTGGGCAGGTCTGAGCTTGTAGAACCTTTGACTGCTAAGGACTTTATGGCCCTGTGCATTTTGCTAACTACATCTCTGCTGCTTTGCTCATGATACAGGAAGAATTTTCTTGTTGATTTTCATTTAGGCATGAAAATGTTTTTCCCACAATTTCTTCTTTGGTGTACCTTTGTCAAAATAAAAAAAGGAAGCAAAATTACTCACATTATGATTCAAAACTAATTTGTTAGTTTTGATATTTTAAATAAAAAGCTTGTATATAGTCTCATTTTTATTTACCTATTTTCAGCCATATATTAATAACATTTAGCCCCTAACTCTTGCTTTCTTAGTTAATTTTTTTCTGCAGATTAAAGATTATAAAATATTTATGAATTCCTGAGGATGATAACTGTTGTGTTATGAGAGAGTAAACAAACTCACAAGACTAAAGTGAACTTGGCTTTATGGTTGAATACCTTTTATGTTTTTGTCTTAAAGTGGCTTATTAAAATTGATGTTTTCTTTTCAGTAAATATCTGGTGACATTCAAATTTGATAATTAAAATCCAGAAGTGTTCAGAAAGAATGCCTGTTTTTAATGCCATAATAACAATACTCCCACGAAGAAGTCTGATGAATGATGTCTTTCAAGTAGCAGATTTGTTATTTAGTTAAAGAAAGCTCCTTTGGCAGTTTCTTACAAAACTAAATTAAAGCCTGTTTATAAAACAAACAGGCGGCAGTGATAATCCTATAGCCTGAGGAATGCTTGGAAGTGTAGCCCAAGAAGATTTTTATATTTCAGTGGTTTAACAAAGAAGTGGAGTGTCCAGGAATCCAAACAGATTTGAATTCAGCACTAATTGGGTAGGGCATAAAATAGTACTCATGTGAGCCTGTTTTGAAATAAAGTATTTCAGAAATACTCAGCTTTACTAAGTCCATTTTTAATATTAATGTTTTCTTTTTAAACTCATTTTTTTTATTTTTTGATTAGGCATTTATATACCAGTTATTTATACACATGTGCTTTTAGTAGGATACACATATGAGATCATTAAAAAAGTACTCAATTATAGATTAAAAATTATAAAGGGAAAAATGTCTATCTTGTTTAGGACCACTGAGGAGACTGATTATTGAAATATAGTACTTTGAACAGCTGATCATGTGATCCTAATATACCACTTTCATATTTAATCACATGTGTAATCAAACAGGCAGTGTAGAATTTAAGGCGAAGAAGCAAGTCAGAGTTCATTAGACTGTATGTCACAGAAATGCGAAAAGCTTTGCTTGATAGAAGATAGTGCTAAATAAAATGGCTTAACTTTTTTTGTTGTTTGTTTTAAGAAAGACCTGTAGCACAAATAGGAACTCTGGTGGCACAAATGATTCTTAAAGGGTTTTTTTTTCCCCCATGTCTATAATAAAAAAGCTTTGTGATTAATTTCTATCCACATATTGAAAAACATGGTGAGTTTGACAATCAGTGGTAATAAAATTTTCATGTATGTATTAACATAAGTGATTTTATAGTTCTTATAGCATAACAAATATTAGTGATTTTAATGGATATAATGCCATCATCCTTTAAAATTTATCTATCTATCTAATTAAAAATTGTAGTAGCCCAGATTATCCTTGGTTTACAGATCCCTATTTTGTTCTTTTATTTTGTGATAGACTCTAGAGGGTTAATTAAAATAGTTAATTATAACTTACATCATCATCATTAAATCTGTTTACAAAGAGGTGTGAGGCTTTTCCATGTTGGTGGCATAGAGAAGGCTATATACTTCATATTCACTTTGTGCCTTTTATGTTAGAATGCATTTTGAATAGAATTGTGTCCCCAAAAAATATGTACTGTAATTCCTAACCTTAGTGGCTGTGGTTATAATCCCACTTGAGAATGGGTTGTCTTTGTCCTGTTACTGAAGCAGGGTTTTTAGTAAGTCTCTTTTGAGATATAAGAGATTAAACAATCAAGCAAAAGAAGCAGTGATGGAGGAAGAGAGATGCCACGGCACATGAAGGTTGCTGAGGAGCCAGCACCCTGAATTTGGACTTCTAGCCTCCTAAACTGAGAGAAAATAAACTTCTGTTTGTTAAAGCTACTCACTTGTGGTATTTTTGTTGTAGTAGCACTAGATAACTAAGGCACAAGGTAAAGTATTATAATGAGTATGGTTTCAAATAAAATTTTAGGGAATCCAAAGATTTTAATTTAATAGAAAACCTGATTGTTTCTAGGAGGGGCATTTTGAGTAAAAACCAGGAATTGGCAAACTGCACAGAGCCGGATAGTAAATATTCTAGACTTCACCAGATTGTCTCTGTGGCAGCTACTCAACTCTGCCTCTGTAATGGAAAAGTACTTACAGAAATTATATAAAGGAATAGGGACAAAACCATGTGATAGATTTAGCCCATGGGTCAGTTTGTCAACCTTTGACTTAAAGTATTAATCTGATGTTTGGACAATAAAACATTGAAGATATTTTATTAAAGTGGACTGAGTATATGTTTTATAGCAAAGAGGAATATAATACCCAAGTAACAGTAGTTTACACACATAGGAATATGTATTTTTTAGCAATCCTGCCAGAGGCCCAAACTCTTTCTAGAGTTATAATCTCCTTCTGTAGTGTGTTGGCTTTTGTTCTCATTCTTCTCACATCACTATTGTAGAAATTCTGGCTATAGTTTCATGTTTTAAAGGCTAGAAAGGGAAAGGACAGCACTGTGTTTGACCTCTTTTTGTCACAGATCAAAAAACCATGCCAGAATCTCTCCACCCCACCTACTCCCTCCAGCAGTTTCTTTTGCATTTCATTAGGTCACTGGGTCACCCCTAGTTATAAAGGTGGCTGGTCTATTGAAAATTTTACGTTTCAGCCTCCATATTAGAGGAAGGCAAGAGGAGAGAATTAGGACTACAAAAGGGTGTTGAGTCAATCTACAGGATTTGTTAAAATAGATAATAAGACATCCACAAACATAGTTTATGTAAACATTTTGTGGTATAACTGGCCTTAGGACTTATTTCTTGAAGAATATATTGTCAGGAAATATGAAAAGTCTGAAGTTAGTCTGCCACACTTTCATAGATACTAGCAGAAGACACAAGAGTATTTGTTCAGAGGAAAAAGAGAATTTATTAGTCATAGTGATAGCATTGGACAGAATATCATTTGTGCTAGGTCTTCAGCCTCTAATTCCTAGAAGGTGACGTGAAGGCCAGGTCATACATGTACATGCAGTAAGTTGTATTACAGGAGAAACACTTGGCTTAGGGAGCCTGAATCGTTTATAATGAACACTGAACCTGTCTGACTTTTGTCCTGGAAGGAGTCATTATCTTTATTATACTGAATGGTAAACAAACCTCCCATTTGTTCCAGAGGAAGATACTGTCTCTGTCATCCAAGGCTGATTGTTATACAGACATTCTTGAAAGGATAGTCCCAAAGGCAGCCAGTCAAGTACCTCTGATTACAAGGCATGCAGAATTGTACAATAGGGAATTTTACCCAAAAATATGTATGTTCTTTCCTAGAAATTGTAATTGTGTCTTAAGTTTTGAATTCAACTTGAGAGTGAGGATATTATGACACTATTTTAGATTGTTAGTAAGACCTAAATCTTGGGTTTTGCTCTCTATCTGAATAAATTATACTAGAAATCATATGTACATATAAGTATGCACACACACAGATAAAATTGATACTCTATTTGTAGATTGTATATTTGCAAGTCACTTACTTGCTAAAATTTATTTGTAACTCCAAATCCATCCTTGCACTGCTTTTATGGTCATTTGCAGACATGTGCAGAGCAGTGAAAAGATTGGAGTTGCCTGATGTGCACGTTTCCAGCTGAAGTCAAAGTGATGCTCTGCCTTCTTGTTTTAGCTGTGAATGGATGGTTTTTTGTAGTCCGTTTAATGTTGTGATTTTTGCGTTTTTGTGCTTTTTGTTGGTGAGTTCTCTTTTTAAAATGGCCCCCCAATGTAGTGCTGAAGTGCTTTTATCTTAAGCAGAAGAATGTTGTGGTGTGCTTTATGGAGAAAATATATACGTTTGATAAGCTTTGTTTAGGCATGAGTTACAATGTTTTTAGCTGTAAGCTCAGTGTTAATGAATTAACAGTATATATTAAAAAATCCCTGGCGTTGAGTTGATTCAACTCATAGTGACCACTCCTTGGGTTTCCGAGGAGGTATGTCTACAGAAGTAGATTGCCCCATCTTCCTTCCGAGGAGTGGCTGGTGGGTTTGAACCGCCAGCCTTCTGGTTAGCAGTCAAGTGCCTTATGTACTACGCAACCGGAGCTCCTAGTTTCTTATAGGAGCAGTGATTTAATATTTTCTAATTTGATATCCACCCTCGGAAGGAAGGTTGGGCATTCCTACTTCCGTAGTGATACTGCCTCGGAAACCCAAGGAGGGGTCGCTATGAGTCGGGGCCAACTCGACGGCACATAACAACAACAACAACAACAATTTGATATCCACAGTGACTTTATAGACCATATGACACACAAATAAAAAATGTGGTATTCAGAATAGCAGTGAAAACTTTATAATATAAACTTTTTCTTTTTCTTTACATATTGGACTTCTAAGGAAAAAAAATACTTAATCAAAGAAGGAACAAAGATACTAAGGATCGGTTCATTTTAAGCTCCTTATCCTTTATAAGAAAAGACAATTCTTTTTATTCGTAAGAGTAATGCTTCATTTTCTTTTAAACTTTACTTGATGACTACAGATTTACATGTAGTCCCACATAATTGGTTTCAGTAGGTAAAGAAGTTTAAAATTAGGAATTTATAAGGATAATATTACTTGTTTTTCTTTGTTAACAATGTCTATACAGATTAAGTGCAAGTATTCCAATTCCATTTTCTACCTGGAGCAGCTGAAATGATTTCTGGTTACATGATTTGACCATAGTTGTATGTACTCATGTGAGATATATTTCTAAATGATGTCTCATTCTTCTTACCACTTGGCATGTCTGAGTTAGCAGCTGTTGGCATCTGAATGCACCGTTACCAATATTGTAGACTCTTTTCAACTTTGTTTCAGGAGGACTCATTTGAACTTTCAGACCAGTTTATGGTTGTGAAAATGAGATGTTTCCCCATCTTCATTAAGTCAGTGCTAATTTTGTATGTCAACAGTTTCTGCCATTGTCATAAATTTTAAAAGTTATTAGATGGCTTGTATTTGTTAAATTCAGAAGTACTATTCTTTAGAGTTTGCTTTCTCAATCATATCTTTCCATGTATATATCCACATATATATATTTTTGTATGTGTGTCTGAAATGTTACATCTGCTCTAAGAGATGTATATAATGGTGGTTGCCTCCAGGGAAAAAGTGGTGTGGAATGGGTGACTGGGATATGAGGAAGTAAAGGAAATTTACTTCTCAGTGTGTCTAGACAAACAGTAAGATTTCTTATCTAGCTTATGCTATGGATTGAATTGCATCCCCAAAAAGGAAATGTGAAAATCCCAATTCCTGTACCTGTACATACAGCCCTGTTTGGTAATAACATTTTTTAGTTTTTAATTTGTCTACAGTAGCAAAGTTATTTTTTCCTTTAAGGAAAAATGTATTCCTGAAATGTATTAATGAAAATAAAAAGTTGGCTCATTTCATAGATGTAGCAAACACTTTATATTTTTCCTAGTTTGTCTTATGTTGATTTTCTAATATTTTAGCAACATGTGGACCTGCCAAAGCCATTTTTTCCAGAAATTTCAGAAAAAAGTTTAATTTGACTATATAGTGCCATAATGGTCAGCTGGATCTCATTTATCTGATTAAATAGGTTTGTACTGATTTAAGTCCTAAGAAAGAACTAATTATCCTTACCTAATTTTTTTTTTCCCAGTATAATTCTGACCTTGGTTTATTCTCTGCATATTGTAGATGGAAACACTATATTTAAAAAGCAACTGCATGATAACATTAGGAAATGGGAGGACATCAAATTGTGCACATAAGAGATAGACAACAGATGCTAATACCAACCAATGTGTCCACAATACAGCATTGCCATTAACACCAAACACCAGGCTACAGATAAACACATAAACACTTGAGAGGATCAGATGGGGGTCAGTGAACGGGAGTATACACTAGACCAGGGATAGATTCAGCTGAGACTAATCTTGCACAGACACCAGTGATACAAAATACCTGCAGTCATTACAGAAACAATAGAAAACAGACACAGAGACACCCAGACACTATGGGTGAGATCCAATAGATCTACTGGCTCAGGACCATAGTACTGGGGGACACCAGACTCAGTTGGCACAACAAAATACATAAAAGCCTTGTTCTACATCCTGTATTGGTGAGTAGTGACTGGGGTCTTAAAAACTTTCAAGCAGCCATGTAAGATGCAGCTAATGGTCTCCCAGTGTCGGATGCAAAGAAGAATGCAAAAACAAACAAACAAAAAAGTACATTTGGAAGCAATCAGCCCTAGGACACGATGGCCCTCGAGACCAGAAGAACTGGATGGTACCCGGCTACGAATGCCAACCACTCAGGAAAGAATCAAATCTGGAGATCCTGGATAGAGTGGGAGGAAAAACATGGAACAAAATCCAAAAAATCAATAATGACCAGAATTACTGGTCAGATGAAATCTGATGAGACCCCTAGCACTATGGCCTTGGAAAACATTCTGGAATAAAACATAGCACCAGGGGCTGGCTCTCAGTCCAATAGTTAACAAGATGTACACACAGACCACTCAACCCAGGATGATGTACCCACATACTCTCTGGTTATACATCCCTTAGAGCAATAGACCACAGGGCACCAGAGGACCAACATTCAAATTGAAGAAATGCAGGACAAATAGGAATCCATAAATATGAGGGGCACAGGGTAGGGAGGGGTGGAGACTGGGTTAGGGTTGGACATGGTGAATGGAGAGTGAAACTAAATGTACACATAACATTGCATAAAACAAGCTCTTAAAATAAAATACATTTTAAAAAAAACAACGGCAGTATGAGGTGAGTGATTTACTATGATACTTTTTTCCGCTCCATCAGAACTTGGCAAACTATAGTTTATGGGTCATATCTAGTCTTGACAGTGCTTTCTGTAATTTTCATTGGCACATAGCCATGCCCGTTTATTTATTTATTGTCTGTGGCTACAATGGTAAAGTTGAGTAGTTACCACAGAGACGAAATGGCCTGCAAAGCTGGAAATATTTACTATGTGGCCCTTTTAGAAAAAGTTTGCTGACCTCTACACTGTATGCATATAATCTCTTCCACAGCAGTTTTAGAAACATGGAATTTTGAAACTTAAATATTTTCTTCTTTTTTGCTATTTTTCTTTTTCCTTCTGTTTCTGCCAGTGATGCTTTATGAATTGCTGACCTTTGTTATAAGGGCAAGAAGAAAAAGTCCTATTCTACACTCATTTCCTACCTTGTGTCAATATTCAGCTACTTTTAAAATGTAACAAAATTCAGACCTTTTCAGTTTGTTTTAACAGAAAGTGAAAAAAAAAGGTCTTTGGCAATCCTTTAGACAGTTCCCTACGTAGACCATGGACCAAATATGTTCCAGAATGAATATTAAAAACAGTTCCCCAGGCTTCATGTAATATTTATTGAATTTGCCAGTTGGCATCTGAGCATCTGTATTTTTAAAATCTCCTCTAGTTATTTCTGATATCCTGCCTGCTCTTAGAATCCACCTGAGTCAAATGATACCATTTTATGTGAAAAGTTACCCAGAATTGTGGAGGTAGCAGGAGTGGGACTAGAATCCTGGTCTCTTCTGGACTCTTCACTTTACCCGACAGACTTCCTTTATTACCACTCTAGGGATTAGTTGTAAAGGATTAAAGGATCTCCCCAAAACCAAAGCTACTACCATTGAGTCGATTAAGAGGCGTAGTGACACTCTTTGGTTTCCAAGGCTGTAAATCTTTGCAGAAGTAGGCTGCCTCATCTTCCTCCTGCGGAATAACTGGTGGGTTTGAACTGCAGACCTTCTGGTTAGTCATCAAATGCCTTCTCCACTGCACCACCAGAGCTCCTCAAGAAAGCTAAATTTCTATGAAGTGTTAAAAGGAGTTTTGTTGGAAAAGATGGACTGAATTTACCTTTGTATGCCAGCCTTTGATCCTGTCTTTTTTATTCACCTTCTTATTTTTTCTTTGTATATGCAGGTCGTCTTTATTCTTACGGGTGCAACTAAAGCCCACTCCTCACCTCCAACCCTTGGTTCAGCGTTTTTGATCATTGTATGCACATAGACTATTCCTTTCATGTGCCATTGCTATATATTATCCAATATGTGGCACTTAACAGTGTATTATCAAATGTTGCTATATTTTTAAGTGGTGATAAGACATGTCATCTTAAAAGCCCAATTGTAACTTCTTTAAAAGCAAAAATTATTTCTTCTGCTTTGAATTTCCCACAATATCCTGAATAATGCTTAATATTTGTAAAACTATAGTACTGTATTGTACACCTATTGAAATAATTGTAGGATTTAGGTCTAGATTATGAGCTAGTGCAGCCAAATGGGAAGGGGAAAACATTATATTGGAGATGCTTGGTGAAGAGCCTCCAACAGGTAGCTATTTTTTTTTTTTTTTTTGGCTTATTTAAAACTTTATCTTTTATTATTGTTGGTTATAATGTGAGTAGAACTGGTGTCAGCTCTTCTCTGAATGTTTGGTTGAATTTTCTAGTGAAGCCTTCTAGGCTGGGGCTTTTTTTTTAATTGGGAATTTTCTATAACATCTTATTATTTTGTTATGGGTCTATTCAAGTTTTTTTTTACTTTGTTAATTTAGTAGAATGTTTCTAGAAATGTGATAATTTCTTCTAGGTTTTCAGGTTTGTTTAATACAGTGTTTCATAATATTCTGTTATGATCCATTTTATCTCAGTTGATTCTTTGGAATGTCACTTATCTCATTTTTTATTTTGTTTATTTGCATCATCTCATTTTTTTCATTGTCAATTTGGCCAGTGATTTTTCAATTTTATTGACCTGCTCAAAGAACCAATTTCTAGTCTTGTCTGATTCTATTATTTTACTGTTTTCTATTTAACTTATTTCTGTACGATCTTTATTACAGTATTTTCACATATAACATGCCCATAGAAATAACATACACACATGTATCACACATAGGAAACTAATGCATGAGGAAGATGCTTGGATTGGAAAAAGCCATATAACATGTGCTCTATTTGTGTAAAAATACAGCATTTCCTTTCCTCTGGTGACTGTGGACTTCTTCTACTGTTCCTTTTCTATTTGTTCAAGTGATAGGGTTAACCTGTTGATTTTGGCTCTTTTTTTGTGATACGTACATTTGTTGCTATAAATTCTCCTCTGAGCAATGCTTTTTCTGTGTCACAAAGGTTTTGGTATGATGTGTTTTAATGTTATTCTAAGAATTTTTAATTTTTTTTTTTTTTTTATTGTGACTTGGGTGAAGATTTACAGAGCAAATTCACTTTCCATACAGCAGTTTACATATACTTTGTCTGATGACATTGACCACAGTTTACCACAATGGAGCAGCTCCCCTCACACTTCCTCCCCATAGTTACCTTTTCCCAGTGTCCATCCCTCCAAGGACTCCTGCCCCCTGAGCTGTCTCCCTGTCCATAGGCAGCCCTTCTTTCTCAATGATTGTTCTCCAAGGAGTGTATCTACCTCAGGTAAATGTCCAACTCATATGCCTGTCTTCTGTTTGGCTGGAAACCACAG
>NW_006921753.1:6613419-6624619 GCF_000298275.1 Orycteropus afer afer
AACAGTGGCTAACGAAAGGAAGATTAGGCAATCTACTTCTATAGTGATACTGCTTCCGAAACCCAAGGAGGGGTCGCTATGAGTTGGGTCCGACTCGACAGCACATAAGAACAACAACAACAATGGCTAATGATCAGGAACATTTCTTCATGTGTTTGTTGGTTGCCTGAATATCTTCTTTGGTGAAGTATCTGTTCATGTCTTCTGCCCACTTTTTAATTGGAATTTTTATCTTTTTGTTGTAGAGGTGTTGGAGTTTACTATATATTTTAGAGATAAGTCCCTTGCCAGATATTTCATTGGTAAATATATTTTTCCAATCTGTAGTTTCTCCTTTTACTCTTTTGGAGAAGTCTTTCGATGCACATATAATTTAATTTTTAAAGGTTCCAGTCATCTGGTTTATCTTTTGCTCTTTATGCATTTTGGGTTATGCTTGATAGTCTATTTTTACTGTAAATTGGGGTTCCTAATTTTGTTTTCTTCCATTTTTAATTTTGCCCCTGTTTGTGGCCTGAAATGCAGTATGTTCTGGAGCATGATCCCTGTGCATTAGAGAGGAATGTGTATTGTGCTGCTATTGGGGCTGTGTTCTGTGTATGTCCATGAAAAGAAGTTGGTTGTGTTATTTAGATCTTCTGTTTCTTTGTTGGGTTCCTTTCTAGTTGTTTTGTCCATCAAAGAAAGTGGTGTGTTAAAGTCTTCTACTATTATTGAAGAGCTATTTATCTTTTCAGTTCTTTTAGAGTTTGTTTTATGTATTTTGGATCTCTATTATTGGTTATAGGAGATTAGCCATGTGCTCTGGTAGCATAATGCCTAAGGCACCTGACTGCTAATCAGAAGGGCAGGTGGTTCAAACCCACCAGCCACTCCTTGGAAGGAAGGTTGGGCAATCTGCTTCCATAGTGATACTGCCTTGGCAACCCAAGGAGGGGTCGCTATGAGTTGGGGCCAACTTGATAGCACATAACAACAACAACATTGTTTGTTGTGAAAATACAACTAAAACTAGCTTTTAGAATTTTCAGGTCCATCATGAATGTCAACTTCCTCATGTTTGACAATGAAAGCCATTGTTTTTAGAAAGAAGAAATGCCAATGATTATAATAATACCATTATTTATTGTAGTGTATATTTTAAAGCAGCTTTTAATTACGTATGTATACAAAGTATCTTTAAGGTAGTAACTGTAGTTACCAATGAACACATTTCATGACCTTGCTATTGACTTACTAGTTCTCTGAGTTCTGAGTGTTTTCACTTCCTCTTATACTTATTTTAACATTTCTTGAAAGACTGTTACTATGCTATGTTGTATTTATGACTCTGAATATACAGAACTTTTCAGCAACTGGGGAATCCTCCAAAAATCTATGCTTTCAACATGAATAGTTCAGTTTCGTTTGGTAAATATTATTGACAGAAGTGGTTTGTCTTCTTTTTAGCATGATGTGCAGCAGATGGTCATTACATTGTTTCACAGCTCTTCCGACAATACATAAATACCCCTGTTTGAATTAACAACAACAAAAAAATGTTTCATTATAGGAATCATCTTAGGTTCTTGTTAGTGGAGTTCCCTGATACAGATAAAAGTGTTCAGAAAAGGTGTTAAAAAATTTAGCTAATTCTTTTTAAAGTTTTTTTCAGTGTTTTATTAACTGTCATCTTTTTTTTTTTTTTTTTCCTTTTAAAAAAGCAAGGTTGGAGGGTTATTCTTGCCATATATATGCTCCTTTTGTTTTTTGGAATGAGCATACCCGTTGTGAGGGCCATCTGAAGTATGTTGAATGTGGAGCCAGGGCTTTTAAAGAAAGGAATTGCTGTTCTCTTACATTAACCATGAGAACTTAGAAACAAACTTTAAAGGAAAACAGAGGCATGTGTGTTCACACTGTTTTATTGTTGCACCCCCTCACATAGCTCTTAGGATTTGTCAGCAGTTTGTTTTGACTCAGTATACTGAGGTGGGGGTGGTTTTTTGTGTTGTTGTAAATTAACTAGTGTGGGATGTCAGTAATTTTAACTTTATACTTTTGGTGGGAGCTCTGGTGGCATAGTGCCTAAGCCCTTTGACTGCTGACGAGAATGCTGGCAGTTCAAACCTACCAGCTACTCCTTGATAGGAAGGTTGGGCAATCTACTTCTGCAGAGATACTGCCTCAGAAACCCAAGGAGGGTCACTATGAGTTGAATCGACTCAGTGGCAGTGTTTTTGTTTTTTTTTCTTCATACTTTTGGTTGGTCATAATCCCTCTATGTAAGAAACTGTCACATTTACCCTATTTTCCAGGGCAGATTTTTTTTGTTGATGCTCTAAAATATTTCCCAAATAGTTTTTCTCTTTCTGTGACCCTAGAGCTCAGTGCCTTCTTTTGAGATTTATTGTCTTTCTTGTTTCATTTTCCTTCTGTGATATTCCCATAGTATCCTTCAAACTTTTTTGGTATTCTCCTTGTGATGCCCTTCTTTTCAATTTATTTGTTCTTAGAATATTCTTCATACGTAATAAAATTTAATTTTACTTATTGTGGCAAGAGTGGGGACACTCTGAAATACACACTTCTGGGGAGGTGGTTTTTGAAACGCATAACTGTGCTGCTTTATTTTGAGCAGGAATGTTGAAGTAGTCTTTATAGCTCTGTCTGAAAGAGAGGTGTGCTTTCTTGGACTTGATAGAAAGGATCTTCAAATTTTGGAAATCATTGATAAAAAGAAAGTGTCTGTGGTAGTTAAATTTGTATGTCGACTTGGCTGGGCCTGGTTGAGTGGCTGGGCAGCTGGTGGTAGTTATTCCCCTTGATGAGACTGGCAATCAGCTCTATGGGGGGATCTCCCACAAGCAGCTGAGTAGCTGCCTTTGGGATGTGGTCTGTTTCCTGTATATAAGGAGAAACCTTGGGGATAGTCTCTAGCTTATGGCATGCTTGGACCCTGCATGTAGCTGTGTCATTGTTTAGCAGCCTGCCATGTTCTGCCGATCTTGGGACTTATAATGGACTTAAATTAGTGACTTGCTGTGTGGTTTGGTAACATCGGAGCTGTGCCTTTTTATTTGTCAACCTTAGGTTTGTCAGCCTCAGCAGCTAGCAGCTGTCTGAGTGAAGAAACACCTCTAGCTCCAGTGGGCCAGGAGCAGGAGGCAGATCTGGGACCCCAAGGTTTCACCCAGCCCCTAGAGCCTGGCACCTTGAACTCGGAATTCTAGCTTCCTGAACTGTAAGAGAATAAACTCCTGTTTGTTAAGGCCATCCCATTTGTGGCATATTCCTGTCAGAGTGGCACTAGGTAACGAGAACAGTGTCATAGGCAAATCTGTCTTGATCTGTTTATTGTTTCCTAAGGAATGCCTCCCAGAGTTGTGCAGCATGGTAGCTCTTGGACATCTTTGACATGGATGTCTTACAGTATTAAAGTTGGGAAGTAAATCTTTATAGACAAGACACAAAAGACAGATAGTGTTCTCTCTAGTTTACCTGAAGTAATTGTTACATTTGAAGATTAGTGTAGATGTCTAGTGTATCCAATAATTTTGCGTCATGTAAGTACTCATGTTTACTTATTCTATTACAAATGACTCAACGGCACCAAACAACATCATGTTTACTTATTCTGTTATAAATGATTCAATAGCACCAAACAACAATTATAAATGAGATACTATCCTAGTATCAAATTAAGTTCTTTATATGCATTTATTCTAAACTGTCATTTATGTGGAATGAAAATAACTGGAAAGGCTAAATAACTAGAAATGTTTGTTAGCATTTTCAATACTTGATATTTCAGAGAAAGACAGATGGCAAGTAAACAAGGTGGTTGCAGGACTTTATTTGCTGTACTGTATTACAATCCCAAACTACTGTAAAGAATTTTAATTAAATGTTACCTTTGGAAGTTTTCATTCACTGCAGGCCAATGAAGCTGAGAGAAAAACAGAATGTACACCAAGTATTTTAATGCATTAACAATCCACTACATGTGATTAAAAGTTCATCAGGTACTACTAGGTAGATTTTTATTTTTAAGAATATAAAAAATATTATTTGGTCCCAAGATAGCTTAGAATCAAACATATTAATTAAAAAGATGAAGAAGAAGAAGAAAAAACACTTGTTTAAATTTCTACAGAGTTGAGAATAAGCTGTTTAAAGATTAAAAATTCCACCTGCTTTCTTAGTTCTCCCTTTTAAACTTTTTTATTTATGGTGCTTATTTCTAATTATTCACAGCTCCACTGTAGATTTTCTTTACTGTGAGATAGTAGTTGTTTGTTACACATCATTCATTCAAAATCAACTCTTAAATTCTTACTTAAGATTTCTGTGAAATGTGATTTCAGAGTGATTTCTTCCAGACTGAATCTAGTTTTAGAAGAATTTATGGTATAGGAAAATAAATTGACATATGAAACTTTCAGATTATGCTTTATAGAATTACATATTGCTTTTCAACTCTGTAGATATAATCATAATGAATTTGTAAGAACAGCTGCATTCTCACCAACTAAAAATAAAAAAGCCTTGAAAAATGGTTGGTACTGATAGCTTCATGGGGGTTAACAAATGCTATATGAAAAGTAGACTGTCCATCCTCTTGTACGATGATACATAGTTTATACAACTCATCAGTTCTGGGTATATCACATGTATTTATGTTGTTGTTGTTGTTATATGCCATGGAGTCAGCCCTGACTCATAGCGACCCCTCCTTGGGTTTCCAAGGCAGTATCACTACGGAAGTAGATTGCCCCATCTTCCTTCCGAGGAGTGGCTGGTGGGTTTGAACCGCCAGCCTTCTGGTTAGCAGTCAAGTGCCTTAGGCACTGTGCTACCAGAGCTCGTTCTCTCTTGTCTCTCTCTCTTTGCACACACATACTTTATATATATATACACACACACACACACACACACACACACTTATATACATATATAGTAAGTAGATAAGGAAAGCTTTCAGTAAAAAGTCTTGTAGAAGATTTATTTTCTTCTAACATTGCAAGAATATAGAGTATGTTATGACAATAGTAGTAAAGTTACAATTGAAAGACTATTTTCTATAAATTCAGAAAAGGCTTATACCATTTATTTTAACATAAATGGTTCTTTTTAAATTTTCATTTTGGTTTTATAACTAACTTGATCAATGAATTTTGTGCTGAAATTTGTTGTAAATATATCAATTTTATATGTATTTTCCCAGTTAATTTTATTAATGATATGTTCCTATTTTCTGCTTTCTTTTCAGTTACTGAAAGTGTATTTGTGTTTCCTAAAGATCTTTTGTTGGTTTGATTAAATAGCAGAGAGTATTGTTTTATTGGAACAGTAAAACCTACTGTGTGCAACTGTGTAAGAAGTAGTTTCTTGGATTCTGAGTGAAAGCCCTAGAAAATTACCATAAAGAAGTCTACTGTACCATTATGTGTTGTGGAGTTTTAAGAAATAATTTCTCTTTCATCAGATGAAGTCGATAGGGTAAAAGAAGTATTGAATTCTGACATTCTTCTTTAGGCTACATAGTCCCCCTGTGATTTCTTCTTTTATTATCATTATTTAGTCAGCCCTTTAACATTAGTTTTGGAATAGTCGATCAACTCATTTTTACGTAAATTAGAGATCTTTTGATTGGTATAGTTTTGAAGGATGTTGAGTTAATGTTTCTCTTTTGCTTTAAAAATAGATCAGTATTGAAGAAACTCTGGTGGTGTAGTGGTTAAGGAACTTGGCTGTTAATCAGAAGGTCAGAGGTTCAAATACCACAAGCTGCTCCGTGGGAGGAAGATGAGGCAATTTACTCCTATAAATATTTACAGCCTTGGAAACCCACTGGGGGTTGCTGTAAGTTGGAATCAACTTGATGGCCGTGAGAGGTTTTTTTTTTTTTTTTTTTTTTGAATAAAGAGAGTGAGTACTTAATAAATCAGTTAAAAAGCCAAATTAATTTTGGACTTTGCAATGTTAAGATCTAGAAAATAGTTACTGTTTAATTAAAGATGTTTATTTAATTATCAAAGTCTAATTCCTTTGGGATACTGTGTTGTTGTTGTTGTTGTTATGTGCCGTCGAGTCATACCTGACTTATAGCGACCCCTCCTTGGGTTTCCGAGGCAGTATCACTACGGAAGTAGGATTGCCCAAACTTTTCCTTCCGAGGAGTGGCTGGTGGGTTTGAACCGCCAGTCGTCTGGTTAGCAGGCAAGTGTCTTAGCCACTATGCTACCAGAGCTCCTGGGATACTGTGTAGTGATTGTTTAAATGTCTCAGAAGAAACTGTGATAAAGTTTAGAAACTTCATTTAAAAATTTATCCTGCTCCAGGATTAAAAAGAGAAAGTCTAATCTCTATAATCTCTAAATTATTCATTATTTCTCTGCCATTGAGTTGATTCTGAATAATAGCAACCACCTTTGAGTTTCCAAGGCTGTAAATCTTTACAGAAGCAGGTTGCCTCATCTTTTTTCCTTGGAGTAACTGGTGGGTTCGAACCACTGACCTTTTGGTTAGGAGCAAAATACCTTAACTGTTGCACTACCAGAGCTCCTTTTTTTTCATTATATATGTTAGTTTATAAAAGAGAAGCATATTAATTTCTTGAAGTATCCATGAATAAAAAAATTACTTTAATTACAGGGAAAATGCCTAGGAATGTTATGTCTTAATTGTTTTCAAATAAAAACTTAAACATTTATACACACATTGTTGCCGGATACTGGAAACAGGTCTTCACAGCATTTCTTATTTAAAAAACAAAACTAATTGCAAGTAGAAAGGGAAAATGCCCTACTGAATGTTACTTTGAAAGCCAAATGAGCTGTATATAAGTAAAAGGCAGTTAATTTTGATTTCGTATTAAAGTTTTTCTTTTTAAATTTTGTCATGGAAATTTATAATCCTGTCTGCCTCAGAGAAATGTATGTTGTCTGCTTTTACCAGTGTATTTGAGACAAGACTCTGGAATGCTCTCCCAAATCAACATGCTGAATGAATTTTAGTTTTCATTTTGTAGCCTTCAAATCCATTCTCATTAGAGAAGATCATATGATTGAACTGAATGGAAACTGTGATGAGAAATAGAACTGTGAGAGAAATGACAAGACAAAACACATTATTTTTTTTATACTTTACCATTTATGTTTATCCATTATCTACCTTTCTAGTCCCATCGCAAGACATTTTTCCTCATGTCTTCCATTTTTCAGTTTTCCAGGTCTTTGGGATCTCCCTCATGCCTGAAATTTTTGTCAGCTACCTAACTCCTGCTGATCTCTCAAATCAAAACTGAATGGCATGCCCTCAGAAAGTTTCTTTGACAATTCATTCTGAATTATTTGCACGTTATTCTCTCTTGTTAATCTGTTTTGTTCTTTCCAGAATGTGTCACTATTTAAGGTTATTTCTTTTCTTCACCCCTCTCTCCCAATGTCCACCTCAGTTCTCACACGTAGTAGACACTTTCAAACGTGTTGAAAGAATAAGGGATAACTGACCACCTAATTTCATACATGGTACTATTTAAGGAATATCATAAAACTTGGTAGACATTATTAAACTGATCCATGGAGAGGAGGTGTTTTGTTCTTCTTGTAATGTTTTGTTTTGTTTTACTTCTGGGGGTGGAAGGAGAAACTTAATAGTGCTTAAGCCAGAGAAATTAATTAAATTGGATTTGTTAACCTGGTATGCACTAGAGACAATTGTTTTAATCATTTTTAGTTTATATTTTCATGACATTTTAGAAAGGATGAAAAAGGGCCTTGCAGCCACATGCATCACTCTTTTGCCTGCTAATCCATAATTACAGTCAGTGTCTAGAATTTGTCTTGGCATAGAACTGAACCATCAGAATTACAAGTAGAACCACTTTGCACATATTTAATTTTTTGCTGTATATTTATAGCTTAAAATTAGCATATTTAAAAGATTTACTCAGAGCATGAACTTGAAACCTGATGTATCCATGTAATAATTTCATCTTAATTAAAATTGAAGTAAAATTTCAGAATTTCTGTAACAAAGGTGCTATTGGGTACTTTCTTGTTCTTGTGTCTAAGTTAATGAGCGTAATAATATGAATATGTTATAATGAGAATCTTTGAATGACACATTTTTCATGAAACTAGTGAATAGTATCCAGGCATTACTTTACAATTGCTTGAAATACTTACCTTCCTTTTCTTTACAAAGGTTATTTTTAATGCTTTCTTAATTCCAGTTGTTTCACTCTATAACTGCTTTGACTAGCTTTATGGTCCTACTCTGTTTTTCTTAACTACATCCCTCACCTCCACCTCACTACTCAGTATCCCATGCCACAGTATTCTTTCTTTCTGGCTTTGCTATTTTGGTTCCTTTGATTTGAAGTAAATTTTTTTTTTTTAAGCCATAGTGTATTATTCTCTTGGTTTGAACTTGTCGATGCATTTCCATTACTCTTAAACATTGAATTCAGCTTTGTCTACTTCCAAGTCCTGGATTGTTCCAAGATCTTTTCCACCTTGTCTCTTTAACTTGTTTCCTTTCTCTGAAAAGCTCTTAACCTGACTCTTTACACTTTTAGGGTGGAGACAGTGATGTAAGTTTAAGTATCACCTCCATGGAAGGACCTCTTCTGACTACCGTATGTAAAATAGGTCATCACAGTTCCTATTTTTACTGTTTGAAGAAGGCTTCTTTTTTCTACCCATGTTATCTCTCTTTGAATGTATAATTGGAGTTAGAACTTACTCTGGAAGCATTTTGTGAATGATCAAGTCTTACAAATAGAGGGTTTATTTATTTGAGCTTCGCTATTTGTACAAACACTGTAGTTGGTGGTGTAGAAACAGGAGACAATCTCAGTCCTTCAGATGCTATATTTAGTAGAGAAACACTCAGCAGGCTCTTGGGACTCATGCAGGACAGTGTGTGGGCCCACCTGTGGGTCAGGGAAGACTTCCTGTGGGGAATTAATTTGTGCTGATGGTCAGGGTTTGAGTAGGAGCTAGATGTAGGCAGGGTAAAATTGTCATGAAAGACATTTTAGAGTCAGAAGCGCATGTGCACAGCTCAGACAACTGTGACAGCACATTGTGTTTGGAGTTATGCTTGTTGTTGTTGTTTGCCGTTGAGTCGGCCCCGACTCATAGCGACCCCTCCTTGGGTTTCCGAGGCAGTATCACTATGGAAGTAGGATTGCCCAACCTTCCTTCCGAGGAGTGGCTGCAGTGGTGGATATGTAGCAGAGTGAGGACGGAAGGTTTTTTTTTTCTTCATACTTTTTCTCTTGTGACTTCTCAGTCATAAGTGTGATTATGTTTATGATCGGGAGGCATGGTAGTATATTTAGGGAAAAAAGAAAAGTAGGAATTTATTCTTACAGTGAATCACACAACTTAATATTTATATGACAAACTTTTGCATTTTGGATATTTCATATTTTAACTATAGCTGATCAATTGATTTCTAATCATTTTAAAGTTTGGTACTACTGATCCTATTTACTGGTGTTTAGCTTTGTACTAGACCATGCCATAGGCACCCTGGAAGCTCAGTTAACAACTGATGGATGAATAGACAACTTTTTTTTTTAAATTGTGATTTGGGTGAAAGTTTACAGAGCAAATTCACTTTCCATACAACAGTTCACATACACTTTGTCTCATGACATTGACTACAATTTGCCACAATGCAGCAGCTCCCCTCCCACTTCCTCCCAGTAGTCACCTCCTCCCTGTGTCCATCCCCTGCATGCACTCCTGCCCCCTGAGCTGTCTCCCTGTGTATAAACAGCCCTTGTTTCTCCCATGATTGTTCTCTCCAAGGAGTGTATCTACCTCAGGTAAATGTTCAACTCACATGCCTGTCTTTTGCAGGAAACCACAGGTGTGGGTTCAATTCCAGACCTGAAGGGCAACTGGGGGCGATAGTCTCAGTGGTTCCACCAGGCTCTATCAGACCAGCAAACCTGGTCCCCCCCATTTTTATTTTCCCCAAATAATTTTGAATTTTGTTCTACATTGTTCTCCCTCTCTATCCAGGATCTCCTACATAGATCCCCCTCTGAGTGGTTGACAGTGGTAGCTGGGCACCATCTAGTTCTCCTGGTCTCATAGTCATATAAGCTGTGGATTGCATGGTGTACCAGTTGCTTGGACTAATTGTTTCCATGAATCTTTGGTTTTCTTCCTTCTTCTTTGCTCTGGACGAGGAGAGACCCATTGTTGCATCTAGATGGCTGCTTGCAAGCTTTTAAGATCCCAGTCGCTACTCACCGAAGTAAGAGGTGGAACAGTGTTTTGTGTAGTATATTAATGCCAGTTGAGCTTGATGTGCCCTGCGACTATGGTCCTGAGCCCACAGGTTCAACTACTCACTCCCTCTGTAGCTGGCTGTGACCAAGAAGTGACTACAGTCTTCTCCTTTGTAAGCTCTAGTATACACCTGGTAATTCTTACAGAACATACAAATATACTTGTAGAACCATTGAATAGACAACTTCTGAGAACAGAGTTTGACTTGAAAAATGTGGTGAGTTATCTTCATTGTGCTTGACTTGAAGATGCTGTAGACCTTCTCTTTAATTAATGGCTTCTTGTGAGATAAGCACTCTATTAGATGCAGTTGTGTGCCTTACTTTGATAATCTATAATAGCTTTGTCTCTTGAAATTATAATGAGATTTTTCACTGTTTTATAACTTCAACTTCAAAATTTAATTTAAGATTGCAGTTTTGTTTTTTTTTTTTGGAAGCAAACTTTTAGAGACAGAGAAAGTTCTTTAAAAGGAAAGAAAAATATCTAGCTCTTATCAGTCTCCTATCTCTCAAAACTGAATCTGATTGATCTTTTCTGTTATTATCTGATGTTTCATAAAATTGATCCTGTATCACAGTTACCAGCACTTCCTGTAACAGTAGAAAAACATTTGACTCCAGGTTGTGCTAAGTCAGGGGAAGTAATACATACAGAGAAAAAGCCTTTGATAGGAAATATTTATTCTTTTGTTGTTGTTGTTGTTAGGTGCCGTTGAGTCAGCTCCAACTCATAGTGACCTTGTGCTAAAACAGCAAGGAGGCCACATGTTCTGACCTCCTCTAATCTCACAAGAGGAAGACAGGGTTACCAGCAGTAACCCAAGGCCTATTACTGCAAGGCCAGACATGCTGCCTCCCTCCAGCCCTTTCACCAACCGTTCTGCCAAAGCACCCACCACCTCT
>NW_006921753.1:6624936-6630369 GCF_000298275.1 Orycteropus afer afer
AGTGGGCACCTCCCAGAACATTGTTTTGTGCCACTCCCAACAGAAATACTCCAGGTGGACACCTTCAGCAATCAGGAGCTCCTCAGTTGCTCATAGCAAATCCCACCTTGGAGTTTACAAAGACTTATGGGTAGAAAAGCCACACAAAGTAATTTACTACACTGCACCTTGTGTACAACAGACTAAAATACTGCCTGGTCCTGTGCCAGCCTCACAATCTTTGCTATACTTTGCTATACCTGAGTCCATCATTGCAGCCACTGTGTTAGGAAGTGAAAAGGCACACTGGTGGTGTAATGGGTAAGACATCTGGCTTCTAACCTGAAGGTCAGCTGCTCAAACACACCAGGTGCTCTGTGGGAAGAAGATTTATAGCCTTGGAAATGCAGTGGGATTGCTATGAGTTGGAATCTATGCTATGGCAGTGGGTTTAGGAAGTAAAAGGAGCCCTTTTGGCATAGTGATTAAAAACATTCAACCACTAACCAAAAGGTCTGCTGTTTAAACCCACCAGCTGCTCTGTAGGAGAAAGATGAGGCAGTCTGCTTCCATAAATATTTATAGACTTGGAATCCCTATGGTGTAGTTCTACTTTGTACTATAGGGTCACTGTGAGTGGGAACTCACTTGATAGCAGTGGCAGGGTTAGGAAGTAAAGTGCAAAGATCTGAATGTCATATGAACAAGAGACAACCTTAAAAGACAATTTTAGACATCTATTTAAGGTTGGGCAATCTACTTTCATACTGATACTGCCTTAGAAACCCAAGTCAGGTCCGACTCGATGGCACTTAACAACAACAACAACAACAACAACAACAAATTGAATGGCTTTATTAGAACACATTTCCCATGATGATTATCCAGGATTTGTAAGGTAATGACTTCATAGGTATCTTACAAGTTGTTTCAATGCTGACATCAGTGCATTATGGGAGTTGTAGTAGAGAGTACAGAGTATAACTGTAACTGTTCTCTCTTCTTTGCTCTTCTGTTTGCTTCTTAACCTCTAAGATACTATAATTCTTCTAGCAGTTCTAGTAAAAATTGAGGAAAATTAAATATAATTGATATTTGGACTTCTTGAGTTTATAGGTATGCTGATTAATTACATACAAATTGTGATACCCTTTAAATTAAAACAATTTGAAGATAGTACTACTCTGATAATAGGACTGTTTTTAGTTAATTTTTCAACTATAATGGATAATTTGCATTTCTTGTAATGGCTTTCAGTAGCAGAAATTTCTCCTGTGGAGGGACAGTCAACTGGAAGTGTGAAGAAATGTTTCCCAAATAATTGGTTTGTTGGTGCTTATTTTTATTTTGTTATACTCTAGACTGTGACATGAATGAGAGTTTTAAATTAAAGTGAATGCTAGTTAACATTTAAGAATTTTGAGCTATCATAAAGATAATGGGAAGAATTGTCACATGACTCAAGGCTAGGAATTACTGATACAAGATCTTGTTTCACAGGAAGAGGTTGAGAAGGATAGAAAAATTGATAGTATAAGGAAATCTTCCATATCATAAAGATAACTGCAGTGTCATGTGTAGAAGTTTATCTTCAGCCTTCACTACGAGAAAACATCTGCACAGAAAAATAAACAGTATTCATTATGTTTATTTCACTTTTGTGTTTGTCTATTTTGTCATAAAAAAAAACCATAATTTTGTTTGTGTTTTGTCTATTTTGTCATAAACTGTAAGCCAGATTAGAGGGATAACCTTTATTTCCTAAGTGGGCATATTTTGTGAGCTATTTAAAAACAATATTTAAAAATATTTTATGATTATATTAGAGAATATGATAGTACATAGGGAGTAGAAGGTGAAACAAAATTGATTGCTCGTTTTTTTTTTTTTTTTTTTTCCAGGAAGAATGTAACTTAAAAGAAAATTGAAGCTAGTGTGTATGTTAGCTTTTCTCTCCTTGAAATGTGGCATAGAAGGTCCCTAGAAATTTTGTTCCATTGTGGTTGAAATGTTTTCTCACCTTTTTGAACTACCTCATTACAGTAAGTCCCCCTGGGTTATGAAAGAAAGAATGTCAGATTTAGCTGACAACTGTATTTGTCCTTTAATGTTATGTAAATTTGGCCTCATTTTGAAACAATTGAACCAGCCCCTGCTTGCAACAAATTCTTCATCACAGTTACCTTCACTGTGCTGTATGTGCAGCTTTGAAATCATTGAAAAGGCTTTGAGCCATTTCTTGCGCTAAAGTAAGGCAAAAGAAGAATCATATGCACCTGTTGTTCCAACTTACAAATATGACTTAAAGACACACTTAGGAAAGTATCTCATATGTAATCCAGGATCTACCTGTAGTGCTGATGTATGTGATATGTTGAAAAGTCCCTAGAAAAAGTTGTGTAACTTCCTTTGAAGTTTCTGGATGCAGCGCAAAATACCTTAGGCGTGGTGAATATCTAAAGTATCAAGTAAGTTACTGCCTTAGTTCCGTAGTGCTGCTGTAACAGAAAGACCACAGGTGAATGGCTTTAACAAATAGGAATTTATTCTCTTACAGTTTAGGATGCTAGAAGTCCGAATTCAGAGTGCCAGCTCTGGGGGCTGGGTGAAGGCCCCTCGACTTTGGGCTACAGTTTTGTATCTTATTCCAAACCCACTGGACTTGGACGCTTCTCATAACTCATGCAGCTGCTGGCTTTTGAGGTTGATGAATCTGTGGACGGCAAGTAGAATGGCACAATCCCAAGATCAACAGGCACATGGAAGGCCATTGGTTCAAGTGCAGAAACTAGAGATGAAGACTTGGCCAAATGTAGGGTCCAAAATGTGCAAAGAGCTAGTGAGACTTTTCAAAGCTTCTCCATATATAGTGGAAGCAGGCCACACCCCAAGGCAACTGCCCGTCCCCTGATTAAGGTCTCATAGCAGATTCTTCCGTGGAAGTGACTATAATCTCGTCGTGGGGAATAGCTACATTCAGTTGCCAAGCTACTCAGTCACTGCCCAGCCAAGCTGACACACAGCCTTAACTACCACAGTTATGTTCATATAAGAAAGTTTATTTGTAAAAATAATTTAGATTTCATATAATTATCTCCCTCTTTTGAATTTATAACTCAAAGAGTAGAGAATAGTTTGTCCCATCATCATAAATAATATTATTTAAAAATATTGATGCACATTTATTTATTTTCTGTGCTATGCTAAAAACAGTGTGGGACTAAAAGGAGAAAGATACTCATTTTGGTGTTAGTTTTTTAAAAATGTTCAGTATTTCATGTAAATGTAATACATTTAATATATCTTGACACCTTAATATTTTTTTCCTATAATAAAAGTAAAGATTAACAGTCTTATTTTTAACGTGACTTAATTTACTCAATGAAACATCTTTAATAGCTAATGAAAATCATTTTGTAGTTCCATCATCATCTCTATCAGATCTTTGCAACTTGTCCCCAAGTTCATATTTCCTCTTTTCTATCATAATAGATTCTCCCATTTTTATCCACTCACAGTAAAAACAGCATTTCCTGGGCTCACATGGAGCTGGATATGGTCTTGTAAGTAAGTTCTGACTAATTGGGTGTGAGTGGAAGTGAGATGTTCAGCTTCTAGGTCATGCCTTTAAGGGGAGGCAGCTTGCCCTCCTCTTCCTTTTTTTTTTCCTGCTGCCTGGAATGTGGGGATGGTCATGAATCATCTTGGGCCATGTGAAGAGGGAGGGTGGTGACACTGGAATGGCAGCACTTTAAGGGAGAGTGAGCCCGAGTCTTCAGCAACCTGGACTAGAGCTATTAGGCTTATAGGAGAGATTCTGTGTCTCTGTCATGCACAGCCGAAGTGTACAAATACATGGCCATGCTGAAGTAGTCACCATTTTGGCTGCATTTTTTGGAGGTTAAAATTTAAAATTTGTATAGGCTTATACTAAGTTAAGTCATTTTTATGTGAAAAAAAGCTTTTAACCATACCTTGGTTAGCTAAAATCACGTACTGAATATGCTATATTACAAATATTTTTGTTACTGTCTCTGAGTTTGCTGTGTTTTATGACCCATCAAGTGTTAAACAGGATGCTGTCTACTGATAGCTCAGATTTCTTATGTTTTCTGTCTTTGTGCCTGCCCTGCTACACTTTCTCGAAAATCTGTCCCTTTTCCTCCTGCGTTCAGCATGTGTCTGGGGAAACTCTGGTGTAGCTCTGCCTGGCAGTCCACTAAGGCTCCCGGACCTTAATACAGACCAGATGCCTGGCCTTATTCCTGAACACACACATACTGTTGAAATCCTTGCTCTGGGAGTTGTGGGCTTAAATTATAATGGATGGAAAAATGCCCTGTGCTTTGAAACCTTTTAGACTACGTAATACAACTTACAAGAAATTGTGAGTGTTTGGGAACCAACTTCTGTGTGGGAGATGAGTGTAGGAAAAAGAACAGTTTCATAATGATGCATGAGCAGTTTTCAGAAAGTATTGTTTGGTTTGTCATTTTCACTCTTGAAGACAACTGACATCACATTGGGGATGGGATATAGCTTCCTTGATTGATAGGACTTGGCCTGAAGTTATTTAGTTATGTTTTATTATATTGAAATACTCTACCTTTGGCAGAATCATTGCAAATTGTGAAGCTCTAGGTGGCGAAAAAGTGGAAAGGAGGGCAATATTACATGACAAGGACTGTGCATATCCTTCTGTTGTTGTCTTTTCCAAGTGCTGGATTTGTGGCTGCTCCAAAATATATGTGTTGCTATAGTTGCATGAAAATACCAGGCATCTTGGTTTTTAAAGGAAACTAAAGAGTGGCTACATATAATCTTACTTGCCTGTAACTGATTCACATTTGAAGATTGCTTTTGAATATTAATGAAAAAGTAGAGGGAACATTCCTTCATTATAGAAAACTTTGCAGCACCACAGCCCTTACTTTCTGGTCCTTGGAGTGATAATGGAGTTCCTTTGGTTCATTAGACCCAATCGTGTACCAGTACTCTCCAGTCACACTCAAAAATCTTTCCTGACAAGGTTTCCTGAATCTTCTGTCTGCCACTAGGCCACTGCAGGCCCATCCTTGTAGATGCCAATTACCAGTCTTACAGCATTCCTCAGCATTCGAATGGAACTTTTTCCCATACTCTTTTTTTCACTCCAAACATTACCTTTATTCTAGGTGATTGTAATACCCACCTGATTGACCTAACTATCAGGCACTCAGCAGTATATCCCCAGTGGGCCACATCTTACTACTAAAATCCCATTCTGCAAACACACATTCCACCCTGTGCTTCCACTTCTCTTATTTTCTTGTACTCATGAAATTTGTTTTGCAAAATCATGGGCGTCTTCTTTTATTCCTATTTTTTTTCATCCATTTCCCTTATCTTCTTCAGACTTTATTTTTTTTTTTAATTAATTTATTTTTTTTATTGTGATTTGGGTGAAGATTTACA
>NW_006921753.1:6634126-6638558 GCF_000298275.1 Orycteropus afer afer
AATTCTTAAGTCCTACCACCACAGGAATCTGCAAGAGCGCTGTCTCTTTAAATATCCAAAATAGTCAAGCCGCTTTTTAAACCTACAAAATGGTGGCACCCTCTGGACTGGCAAAAGTCCACAGCTCAGCCCATCTTTCTCTTCACCTTCTCTGTTTGTTCCCCAGCCACCATGCACAGTCTGTGCAGTCCCTGGCTAGCAGGGTGATTTTTAGGTTAATTTTTAAGTCCTACCACCACTCAGGAATGTCTAAGCCGTTTGTGCCGTCAGGGGTGTTTAGGTCCCTGCCAGACCGCAGCTCCGTATGTCTCCTTTTTTTGGTATTTTCATGCAAATTCTTCTGCTAGTTGGGGTTTAGTCTACTTCTGTATCCTTCCCTTCAAGGCTCAGCGGTCCAAGATTATCTTCTGTGTCTGCGTCAATTGGTTTCCCTTTTCTTTGTTGAAGAGGGTCTGTGCAGTCCTTCTGCCTAGTCCGCCATCTTGCCGGAACTCCAGACTTTATTTTTATACTCAATTTGGATCCCATTAATCTTTAGGCAAACAGATCTAACTCCAGAGCCTGGTTTTTTAAGGGACTACGAGTGTCACTTAGATAATTTACCTAAACTCTTAAGCCTCAATATCCTTACTTGTAAAAAGGCTATTATAATAATCACCTAGTGGAGTTGTTTAGAAATTTTAGAAAGATAATAATGGTCATCTGCTGGGATAGCTCCAGACATTTATGTTTACTAAATGAGTGTGAACTGCTTGGATTGTTACTAAGATTATTATTTGAGAAAATAATAAAATATGTGATTAAAGAGTAGATGAATTTGGAGACAAAATAATGGAAGGGTAAGAAATATAGATCTGATAAATGTGATGAAGAAATTTTCTAGATTGTGAAGTAGTATCGTTTACAACCAATCCTTACTCTGAAAATGTTACTAATTTATGCATAGGTTCATTCCACAATTATTTGATGATTTCTTACTTGTTCTAGCAGTGTTTTAGTCAAACACGGTTATAAGTTACTAAACCTGATTCTTTTTCTCTATGGATAATAGAGTAGCCTTAAAATACTAGGTAATCTACACAATCTCTCCGTTTTGCATTGAATGTTTTTCTCCTCTTCTTCTCCCTCCTTTGTTTTCCTTTTCCCCTTTTTCTCCCAGCTCTTTCTACCCTATTTGAGAATAAGAAGAGATGGGAATGTGTAATGGAAGATTCATTTAAGAAAACTGTTTTCCCAACCTGAGTTTGAATCTCAGCACAGTGTCTAAAATGATGTTCCCTGCAAAAGTGAGGGGAAGAGATGGCCCTAAGTAGACTGGTTCCTTCATCTGTGTAGGGCTCTCAATGTGCCAGCCATGTTCCTAAGTGTGAGGGATTTAATGTTCAACAACTCAAGACACAGCTCCAGTCCGCGTGGAGTTTACTTTCTAGTGAAGGAGACAAACTACAATGAAATCAACATATATGAAAATGTTATATGCAGATTAGTTTTGTGAGGAAGAGCAGTCTAGGGTAGGAGGATAGAAAAAGAATATACTTTTATAATAATGCTGTAGGTACTATATGATTATGCTCTAGGATTTTGTGCATGGCTCTGTTATTTCCTGCAACTTTCACAGGGGGAGTACAGAACAGGGAAATATCCCTCTCAGTGAGTTGTGTGAAGTAGAAGGATGTAAGAGAGCCTTCTGCCCTGGATTTCTTTGCTACCTTACCTGGGCCAGGTGTCCAGGCTGACCTGTCAGCTTCCTCCTCCAAATAATCATACCACCTGTAATTTGGCAGTGGATGCAAAATCCTATTTGAAAATGTTATTTTCTTTAACTAGCTGTGACTGGAAGTTGGCTATGGGTTGGGTACATCGGTGAATAGAAATGGGAACCAAGGGAGAACACAAAGGGGAAAGGACTTAGGGGAAGTTGAAATTCACTTAAGGCTTGCTTGACTTCTTCAGTTTTGTCAGCTAAGACTGTGTGGTGGTGGTCAATCATCTTATGTGTCATAATGATGTGATGATTGGTTTAGGTTCTAGGTTTGTCTTTGGTGATTAAAGTAGCCTTGCTTGGACAATGGAAAGCCTGTAGTCCATTTTACATACATGAGCCTGGGAGGTATTTGAATTTGAATTCTTAGTAACAGTTTTTATCACTGCCCCCACATCAATCCCTGAAGAATGATAGGGCTGCAGAGGGCGTTCTAGTGGATTCAGCATCTTGTAAATCTGGAGTTATGAGAATGCTGAGGCTATAGACACAAGATACTAGTAGGCTGATGTTTGAGATTCCCAATTAACTGCCTGTTAGGAGGACTGATGATGGTGGAAAGAGTTATGAAAGAAAGGGAAGTTTTAGGGAATTTGTGAGTTCAAAAGGCAAAGTAGGAATGATGCCAATATAGGAAGAAATGCAAAGGATTTTTTTTTTTTCCTTTTAAACAAAAACAAAGGATGAGAGGGCATTTGGTTGATTTGGGAGTAGAATAAGCTAATTAAGTATGTGTTCCTTAAATTGTGATTATTTTGAACTTCAGATTCTCTTCTAATGTTGTCAAAATAGTTGGTGTATCTAAAAATGCTTTTGCTGAACTGTCGTGGCCCTGAAGGGGGATGGGTGTAGCCAGAGAAATTTATTTCCTAGTGGCTCAGTCTTGGAGGGGGAGCTGTTTTCACCCTTTTCCCTATTTGGTGTAAATAGAATATCTCCACAAGAAGCCGAGATGAGATTAGGCTGTGTGCCTTCTGTTTTGGGGCTACCCTCTCCAGGGTAGTTTGTTTGTCAGTGAGCTGATCATAGCCAGAAACAGCTGTTTCAGTGAAGTTCAAACTTGCCATCTATTTTGGGTAAAAGCAGGAAGAATGTTAGAGGCAGTGTTTGAATTTCAGGGCCTTTTTGTAAGGGCCTAAGATAAAGTTGTTTAGACCTTCTGCCCTCTGTCATTTCACTTATCGAATTCAAGCACAGCTTTTTAATTTCAACACACAACTTCTGGGGACGAATAGGACATTGAACAGATTCTATAAACAAGTACTCTTCCGAGCCATAAACAGGAACACAAGCAGCACATGTCAACAAGGCAGATAGTATGATGAGGGGACAAGGCTGAAGAGCTTTCTCTGCTCTAGGGGAAGCAACTGTGTTTTCTCTAAATTTAAAAAGCAGTTAAATTATAAATAGCAGAAAATGCTGACGTACCTAATGGCTGTTATTCAAGTCTTCTGGCATTGCTGCAGAGTGATATGTGAAGAATATTCTATGTTGATTAAAGAAATGTTGCTTTTTATTAAAACCACATGTCTTAGTTTCTTAAGCAGTAAGAATTATACAAGAAATGGATGACTTTAAAGAACAGAAATTAGTCTCATAGTTTTGGATGCTAGAGTCTAAATTAGCACGTGTGCTTTGGGGAGAGGGCTTCTCTATTGATAGCCCCAGGCATCCAGGCATTCCTTGGTGCTCCTTGGCTGTGTGTAGATCTCTCTTCATAAACTGCCTCCCCCTGTGTGTATCTGTGTCTATTTTGCTCTTTTTGTGAGACACCACTCAGAAAAGATTAGGATTAAGATCCCTCCCTCTCCTGCATAGTTTTATTAACATAACAAGAGAAAGCCTCTCTTTCCAAAAGGGATCATGTTTACAGGTTTAGGAGGCAGGACTTTAATATAACTTTGGGGGACAAAATTAAATCCATTTCATCAGAATATGGAAAAGCAAAACATAATGGATAGACTATCAGAGGAAACTTTGGATATTTTAATCTATCATAAGGGAGGTTTATTTTCCCATCTGTGTCAAAAAGAATCTGGTGTTATCCCTTCATTCTATTTTAGGTTTAATTTGTTTGTTTAATGTGGCCCTGAGTATGCCTGAAGAGATACTCACCCCTTTGCACATATAACTGAGTGAGAACATTATTTTAGTTCACTCACAAGGGAGGAGATCCATTCACATTACCCAAAATAGAGACTAGCAGTTACTTTCAGGATTGACCCAGCATGGGAACACAAATCCTTTGCCTTTTAGAATGCTTGTCCTAAGCATATGAGTTGAACTACCAGAGGTGTTAGAAAATTACTAGGCCTGAGAGCTGTTAGCCAGCTTTTCTTGAGTTGCTTTCATGTGCCTTTTAACTGTAGAGGTACTTAACACTTCATATTCCATTCAATAGTATATTTCATTATTAAATTGGTTAAAGACTGTGACTGTGCTTATGTGTATGTATGTGATGTCAAGAACCCTTGCCTTATGTATACATAAAAAAAAAATAAAACCCAAACTCACTGCCATCAAGTAGATTTTGACTCTAAGTGACCCCTCCTTGCATTTCCGAGGCAGTATCACCATGGAAGTAGATTGCCCCATCTTCCTTCCAAGGAGTGGCTGGTGGGTTTGAACTGCCAGCCTTCTGGTTAGCAGTCAAGTGCCTTAGGCACTATG
>NW_006921753.1:6639428-6640024 GCF_000298275.1 Orycteropus afer afer
TCAAAGGACTCCCTTTAGCATGTCTTGTAAGGTTGGTCTGGTTTTAACAAATTCTCTTAGTTTCTGCTTATCTGGAAATCTCCTAATTTCACCAACACATTTGAGGGACAATTTTGCTGGGTATATAATTCTTGGTTGAAAATTCTTCTCTTTCAGGGTTTTATATATACTGTCCCGTTGCCTTCTCACTTGCATGGGTTCTGCTGAGAAATCAGAGCTTATTCTTACTGGCTGTCCATTGTACGTAACTTTTTGTTTTTCCCATGCTGCTATCAGGATTCTGTTTTTGTCTTTGGTTTTGATGAGTTTGATGATGATGTGTCTTGGTGATTTTCTTTTGGGGTCTATCCTGTTTTGGGTTCGACGGACTTCCTGGATGGATATATTCTTATCTTTCACCATCTCAGGGAAGTTCTCCTCCAGCAAATCTTGGGCAATTTTCTCAGTGGTTTTGTTTTTCTCTTCCTGTTCTGGAATTCCAGTGACACGTAAGTTTTTCCCTTTGATGGTATCTCACATGAACCTTAGGCTTTCTTCATTTTGTTTTGATTTTTTTTCTGATTGATCCTTTTCCAAAGAAGTATTCAGGTATTTTT
>NW_006921753.1:6640124-6647030 GCF_000298275.1 Orycteropus afer afer
TTGCCCCATCTTCCTTCCAAGGAGTGGCTGGTGGGTTTGAACTGCCAGCCTTCTGGTTAGCAGTCAAGTGCCTTAGGCACTATGCCACCAGAGCTGATAGGAATAAAAATAATTATACATATAATAGAATTTGTAATTTATAACAGCAAATAATAGATCAGTTAAACAACTTATACAAATATATAATTATCCCATTTTTAAGAAAAATGAGTTGTCTCTATTTGTGCTAGTATGGGATAATCTGGAGTGTGTAAAATAAAAAGGAAAGCAAAGTGTAGAAAAGTACAATTGATATGAGCAAGAATATATGTAGACATACACTTTTACATCTGTGCTTGTTTAAATTTGGGCTATCAGAGGAGAGAAGGGATGAAATCATGATGTTGGAAATGAGAAGTTCTATTTTTTCCTCTAAGATAGGTGCGAAGAAAAAGCTAAGTAAGGATACGTTGTTATTGTTGTTGTTACGTGCCTTGGAGTCAGACCCGACTCAAAGCGACCTCTCCTTGGGTTGCCGAGGCAGTATCACTACGGAAGTAGATTGCCTCATCTTCCTTCTGAGGAGTGGCTGGTGGGTTTGAACTACCAACCTTCTGGTTAGCAGTCCAAGTGCCTTAGGCACTATGCTAGAGACCTTTTATGATGATAAAATCCATTGAGAAAGAAAGGAAGGGAATTCAGTTAGCACACAAAACTTGTTTTTGTATACTCAGCAATACCTAGGAATCCTGAGGAAGCTATGGTCATTGGTCAGTAGGTTGGCAATTGCATTTCTTCCTAGTGTGTTGAGAGAGGAGGGCAAAAATGCACAGTTGGCATTATCACTTCTGAAATATTGCTGACTTTTATAATCAGATTGTTTTTTCACCCATCCTGCAAAGATTTTTTTTTTCTCTCTCTCTCTCTCTCTGTGTGTGTGTGTGTGAGACGGGGGTGTATAACATGTAAGTGAACCTCTACCCTTATTGTTAAATTTTAGCATCCTGTCTATAGGATGGGAGCTCTGGTAGCATAATGCCTAAGGCATTTGACTGCTAACCAGAAGACTGGTGGACCAAACCCACCAGCCACTCCTTGGAAGAAAGGTTGGACAATCTACTTCCGTAGTGATATCGCCTCGGAAATCCAAGGAGGGGTCGCTATGAGTCAGATCTGACTTGAAGGCAGTGAGTTTGATTTGGTTTTTGGTTTTGTCTGTAGACAGTTTTTAGGGATTCTACCTAATGGTAGAACTAGAAAGGATCTTCTGGTTAATTCATCTGTTTAAGTTGGCTTTTAGGAAAGTGAATGAATAAACTTTTGAGCGTTTGGCATTGAAAGATTCCTGGGTCTCTTAGGCAGATGTGGCACCATTTGAATAGTAGGTTATGTGTTTCTTAACTTTAAGGTACCAGGATCATAGAATAATGGAAGCTTGGAACCAAAATCATATCAGTATTTTTGTGCTTTGAAGTAAGGGACAGTAGAAGTACGTAGATCAATTTTCTGAATACTATAAAATTAGAAAGTAGAAACAATGGAATATTTAGTTCTTATTTGCAGTCTAAGGGTTGGGCATCATGTTGTCTTATGGTACCTCAAAACCTACACTTTCATATCCTATTTTCAAGGTGGGCAAGCTTTTGTTTCTGTTTGCATTGTTGAATTTTTAATTTTTCTAAAATTAAAAGTTCACTTAGTAAAGAACCAAAGGGAAGGAGAGTAGTGGCTGAGATAGGGAGAAAAAAAAAAAAAAAAACTTTCCAGGGCTTTTTAGCCACATTAACATTCAAACTGCCCTGTTAATTTCCTTGTAGTGTGAGGCAAAGTCTAGTTTTTCTGCATGTATTTTCTTTTCTTTCTTTTTTTTTTTTTTTTAATGGTATAACCTTATTAAAGATTATCTGAAAGAATTCCTTTCTAAACTCTTTGAAGCTTTAAGATTTCTGTGTGTGTGAAATTCATATCACTTAGTTATAGGGAGGTGTTTACAGCAAATTACTTGATGTACTTACTAAACCCACTTCCATAGAATTGATTCTGACTCATAATGACCCTATAGGATAGGGTAGAAATGGCCCTCAAGGTATCCAAGGATGTAAATCAGAACTGGTTAGTTTCCTTAGTCACCATAAGAGTGAATAAGGGGATGTATACTCTAATGCTTATAATTGTTTAAATATAACTAGCCTTCCCATCATCCATTTTTCCAAAGCACTATGGACTGAATTCTATAATTTATTAGTTGAAAAATTCTTGCAGTTTCTTTTGTGTTTGAAATTATTTAAAGAGTATGTTCACATTAAATCCAGTGATAATAAACATTTGGTTTTCTGATGCATTTATTACAAAATATGATTAAAAACATACATGAGTATTTTGTTGGTAAATTATTTTTGAATATTTATTTGTAGTCTTCATAAGTCATTGTACTTTCTTAGCACTTATATTGATTTGAGAAAATAATGATCATTGTGCTTTATTTTTGAATTGCTCTCTTACTTGCAATTAGGGATAGTAGTAACATGTACCTATTTCATTACTTTTAAAATATATCTTTCCAGTTCCCCTAAGTTGATTATAAATACCTTAAGATTATTTATTTTCTTAAACCTTCTTTTTTTAAGTGCAGGGAGCACAGTCTCAATAAATACTGATTGTTAATGACAAAGAACCATTAACATTACTGGATTATTTACTAAATGAAATTATTATGGAATGGTCTTGCTTTTATGTCTGGAATGCAATTTGACAAGATTATACTCATAAATACATTTTATTGTTACCAATATATTAGTGTCTATTCTTTGAAATAATTATTGTTTGAAGTTTATGTTAGGATAATTTTTTACTAATTCTGATCAACTTTGTGGTATTTTTTTAAAGTCACGTTAGTAATAATTATGATACATTTATAGGAAAGCACATGGATTTTTGAAAACCAGAATATTTAAACAAAAATTAATATAATTAAGTATTTTGAAATAGTAGTTGTTTATTTGCAGGTGTTTGTTTTTATTCCAGGAAGCTAGTTTCACAATATGATTCCAAATGATAAATCATTTCAGTTGTGACAACGTGCCTTGCTTTAGTTCACTTTGTATGTAGTAGTTTTAGTATGTATGTAATACCTCTGACATCTAAAATGCTTAGTAAATACCAGCCTCTTTCTTCTATAAACCTGACATGTTTTCTCTCTGATTTCATTGCCCAACTAGGTGGTGTATACCTCTTTTGCATTTTTCCCAGTCAGTGCCTGTTATTTTGTGGATTTGGGCTTTGTTGTGTTCCTGATTTCAGAACTTCCTCTACTAAGATTTCCTTTGACCTTATTGTTCAACTCAGTGGCTTGGTCTCTGCTGCACCGCCCCCCTTGTTTGGAAATATTCATCTCTTTGGTTTGCAATAACATTAACCATCCCAGTGTTTCTTTTCTTACCTCTGCAACACTCTATCTGAGTCATTTTGTGGAGTTCTTTTCCTCCTAATTGCCAGTATCTAAGCTCAGTTTTTGACCCAAGTCTACACTCTTTTCTTGATGTCATTTAACCCTTAATTATCATTGTGATACTTAAGATTCTTCTGTCTCTAATTCATTCTTTTCAATTTAGCTCTAGTTCAGTATTGCCTATGGACACTTTTGCTTGGAAATCACAATATTGACTCAGATTAATGGACCTGAATTACTCCTCTCATTCTCCAATATCCTTGCTTCTGTTAGTGCTGTCAACACTTCAAGGCATCTATAAGTAATAAGTACATACCTTTTTCGTCTGTTTCCTTTCTTTAAACCCACTGCCACTGAATTGGTTCTGACTCACCACAACTCTGTAATACAGAATAGAACTGCCTCACAGGAGTTTCTAAGTCTATAAATCTTTATGGAAGTAGATTGTCTCATCTTTCTCGCACGGAGCAGCTTGTGGGTTCGAACCTCCAACCTTTTGTTTAGCAGCTGAATGCTTTAGCCGCTGTGCTACCAGATCTCCTTCTTCCTTTCTTCAGTTAGTGCCAGATTCTATTCAATACCCTCTACCTTAAAAATAATCTATGCTGCTCCTTCTTATCCCTATTCTTGTAACTTTGGCATTTCATCTCTCCCTCATTCATAGTTGGATTACTGTTAATGTCTAGCCTTCCAGTAATTTGTTGCTCCATTGTACTAAATCTTCTAGTCTTCTTTAGCACTTTAATCCCCATTGTAGGCTTTTGCTTATGTTGCAAAAGTTTCTTCTAACATCTCAGCTTTCTAAGTTTTGTATTGTCTTGTTTATCTTACATAGCCTGTCTCATTTCCTACTAGGCCAGACTTGTTTCCATCTTTCTTTCATTCCCTCATAATCCTAGGCACATGTCATGCTACTTCTTGTTTCTATGCCTTTCTATGATTTCTCCTGCTACTTATCTATTCATGTTACCTTCCCAGTCCATGTCCAAGCTCTTCCATGAGACATTGAGCCTTGCTGATTTCTCATTTTTTCTGAACCTGCTTTAGCTCTTAGGAGTATGAATATCAATGTACGCCAAAGTATACAATGTTTTACGTTGCTTGCAACTGTGGTAGTCTTATTTTTCAATTGAAATCTCAGTTCTTCGGGAGGAGACCGTATTTTTGGTATCTTGCAGGAGTGCTGGACCCCTATCTCGGTTTGGTAAACTTGATGATTTGTTGATTTAGTTGATTAAAACCAAGCCAAATTCACTGCTGCTGAGTCGTATCCGACTCATAGCGACCCTTCCTTGGGTTTCTGAGGCGGTATTACTACAGAAGTAGATTGCCCAACCTTCCTTCTGAGGAGTGGCTGATGGGTTTGAACTACCAGCCTTCTGGTTAGCAGTCAAATGCCTTAGGCACTTTGCCACCAGAGCTCCTTAAGGAGGTGATAATTCATCCTACAAAAGAGACTTTGTGTTTTCAAAGCACTTCGCTTTACATTAGGTGAGTAACCCATGCACATCAACACATGGAGTAGAATTCAGTTTATGCCTAATGTAGTCCTATCAACAACTCAGACTCACTGCCATCAAGTTGATTCTAACTCATAGTGATCCCCCGTTGGGTTTCTGAGGCTGTAAATCTTTACAGAACTAGATTGCCTAGTGTTCCGTCCATGGAATGACCTTCTGTTGAGCTGCCAAATGCCTTATCCATTACGCCACCAGAGCTCCTTATTTACTCCTGTAGTTACTTGTAGAAGAGACTGTCTTTTGCTTCTCTTTTTTGTAGACTTTTCTGAGATTTTGTTTTTTAAAATGCATTTTTCTTCACGGAGAACTGTGAAAAGTATTTGTGAGAGATCCATTAATTCATTTGTATGGAGGTTACTCAGAGGCATCTTGGAAGAAAGGCCTTTCTGCTTCAGAAAATTTCAGCTGCTGAAAATCTCTATGGCATACAGTTCTACTCTGTCATACATGGAGTAGCCATGAATCAGAATTAGGTAGACAACAACTGGGAACCTTAGGTATACCCAGAAGTTTAACACAGCCAAATTAAGTTTTTGAAAAGAAAAGCTAAATATGAACAGTAGGCAAACCTGCTTAGTAGTTGTTAGTAGGCTTACATGGAAATTGTCTGACACATTTGTTTCAAGTGGCTTTGGGGCAGTCAATTTGCTGTTCTTAATTTCATGGATTTGCAAAGTGGTGAGGTCACCATGACTCTTAATAGGCTTGGCAGCAACTGGTATTGATTTGCAAAGTGGAAAATTAAATCAGATAATAGCATGTAATCTTTGCCCTGAAAGAGTTCTCAAATTAGGGAAATGGTGTTGTAGGTATACAAAAGACAGTATGACATTGCAGAGGGTGATGCTGGAAAATGCGGCAAACAAAGGTAGAAACAAAGGACTTCTGAAGAGGAAGCTATTATTTTTGCCTGACTGGAGTGATCATAGAGAGTTTGGTGGAAAAGCTGTCTCTTGAATGTGACCCTGGTGGCACTGTGGTTTTGGCTGCTAACCGAAAGATTGGCAATTAAAACCCATCACGTGCTTCATGGGAGAAAGATTTGGTAGTCTGCTTCTGTAAACAGTACAGCCTCTTTACAATTGAATTGTAGTTCTACTTTGTTCTGTTGAGTTGCTGTGAGTTGGAATCAACTTGATGGTAATGAGTTTGATTTTGGTTTTAGAAACAGATAGGATATTAGTAAGAGCTGGACTATATGTGTAAGGCAAAGGGGAGGATCTATAACATGTGCTTTCATGGTGGTGCTAGGTAGAATAGCATATGCTGTATAGGAGCTCTGGTAGCGTAGTGCCTAAGGCACTTGACTCCTACCCAGAAGGCTGGTGATTCAAACCCACCAGCCACTCCTCAGAAGAAAGGTTGGGCAATCTACTTCCATGGTGATACTACCTCGGATATACCAAGGGAGGTCGCTATAAGTTGGGTCTGACTCGATGGCACATAACAACAACATATATGGGATGGTGAGAGGGAGCAGGAAATGTGACTCTAGAAATGGGTATTATCAGATAGATACTGGAGTACTTGAGTTTTAGATTAAGAAATTCATCTCATATTGATAGACATTCCTTTATGTGTCCATGAATCCATTTACTCATTCTTTCAGTGTTTGCCATACACTTTTATGGAGCCTTCAAATATATTCAATTGGGGAAGAAACTAATTGGTTAAAAAAATCCCAGCTCTGTCATCAAATACTGTTCACTCATGATATGTAAGATAGATCCTATTTGTCACAAAATTTATAGGGAATTAAATATACTGTTTTGCATAAAATAAAACAAAATGAGAGCTGGTCAGTTGATTTAAGTTTAATGATAAATCCTCATGTCTGAGTTCTATCTTGTAAATCTTATTTTCTATCTTACTGTATTTTTCTTACTATCCTTGATACACACACATGTTGTTGTTGTTGTTATGTGCCGTCGAGTCAGCCCCGACTCATAGCAACCCCTC
>NW_006921753.1:6649430-6659054 GCF_000298275.1 Orycteropus afer afer
TAGCTACTCTTCACTCAAGGGCAAGTTTCAGAGTCTCTTCTGACATCCATTTTGGTCTTTTCTTCCTTTCCTATTTTTTTTAATGACCTTTTGCTTTCTTCATGGATGATGTTCTTGATGTCATCCCACAATTCCTCTGGTTTTTGGTCATTGGTGTTCAATGCATCAAATCTGTTTTTTCAGATGGTCTCTAAATTCCAGTGGGATATAATCAATGTCATATTTTGGCTCTCGTGGACTTGTTTTAATTATCTTCAGCTTCAGCTTGAACTTGCATATGAGCAATTGATGGTCTGTTCCACAATCAGGTCCTGGCCTAGTTTTGGCTGAAGATACTGAACTTCTCCCTCACTTCTTTCTACAGATGTAGTTGATAACGATTCCTGTGTATACCATCTGGCAAAATCCACATGTAAAGCCTCAGTGTATGTTGTTGAAAAAAGATATATGCAATGAATAAGTCATTGGTCTTGCAGAATTCTACCATGTCATCTCTGGCATTTCTGTCCCCAAGGCCATGTTTTCCAAATATGTTGATTCTTCCTTGTTTCAACTTTTGCATCCTAATCACCAGTAATAATGAACACATGTTGATTTCATGCTTGGTCAATTTTAGACTGTAGCAGTTGGTAAAAATCTTCAATTTCCTCATCTCTGGTGGTTGGTGTGTAAATTTGAATAATAGTAGTATTAACTGGTTTTCCTTGTAGGCATATGAATATCCTATTACTGACAGCATTGTACTTCCGGATAGATCTTGAAACATATTTTGTGACAATGAGTGCCACACCAGTCCTCATCAAAATGTCATTCTCGGCATAGTAGACCACATGATTGTTTGATTCAAAATGACCAATGCCAGTCCATCTCAGCTCACCAATGCCTAGAATATTGATCTCTGTACACTCCATTTCTTTTTTGACAACTTCCAATTTTCCTAGATTCATACTTTGTACATTCCATGTTCTGATGTTTACAGCTGTTTCTTCCCATTTTGAGTCATGCCATATCAGCAAATGGAGGTCTTGAAAGCTTTACTCCATCCACATCATTAAGGTTGATTCTACTTTGAGGAGGCAGCTCTTCCCCATTTGTGTTTTGAGTGCATTCCAGCCTGAGGAGCTCATCATCCTGCACTGTATCGGACAGTGTTTCAGGGCTATTCATAAAGTTTTCCAGTAATATATCAGACAGTGTTTCACTGCTATTCATAAGGGTTTCACTGGCTAATTCTTTGAGAAGTGGATGGCCCCTTCCTTCTTCCTAGTTTGTCTTAGTCTGGAAGTTCCACTGAAACCTATCCACCAAAGGTCACCCTGCTGGTGTTTGAAATACTGGTGCCAGTCTCCAATCTCACAGCAACCACAGTATGACAAACTGACAGCTTGCTGGTGTCTCACATAACAATGATTCTCTGCAAAAGTATAGGTCTTTTATATTGCCATGATAAATAATAAATGCAGTATTGTTTTGACCCATGGGGAAGTAACTGACCTTAAAGCATGAATTTGTAATTGTAATTTGGACTCATAATTTGATTATTTGAGCTAGCCAGAGGAAAAAAAATGATGGTTTTTTTAATAACCTATCCAAAAGACCTTTGCATAAAAGCTATGTTGTGAATAATGATAAAATGATTATTCACATTGGTAGCACAGTGGTAAACACTTTGCTGCTAAACGAAAGGTCAAATGTTTGAAACTTCCAGCTGTTCCTGGGGAGAAAGATATGGCAGTTTGCTTCTATAAAGATTCCAAAACCAAAAAAAATTCAAACTCACTGCCATTGAGTTGATTCCAACTCATAGTGACCCCCATTGGGTTTTCGAGGTGGCAAATCTTTGCAGAATTAGATTACTCCTTCTTCCTTCTGTGGGGCAGCTGGTGGATTTGACCCACCAGTCTTCTAGTTAGCAAATGCCTTAGGTACTACTCCACCAAAGAAAGCTCCTTCCATAAAGATTAAAAAACCAAACCAAACTCACTGCTGTTGAGTTGGATCCGGCTCATAGCAACCCCTCCTTGGGTTACCAAGGTGGTAGCACTATGGAAGTAGATTGCCCAGCCTTCCTTCCAAGGAGTGGCTGGTGGGTTTGAACTGCCAGCCTTCTGGCTAGCAGTCAAATGCCTTAGGTATTACGCCACCAATTCTGTTGGGTAGTTAAACTGTGCCATGTAGTGTCATTATGGGTTGGAATTGACTCAGTAGGAATGGATTAACACGCTTTGTGTTTAATGATGATGTTAAGTGCCATTGTGTCAGTTCCAACTCATAGTGACCCCAATTACAGTAAAATGAAACACTGCCCTGTCCTGTGCCATTTCCACAATGGTTGCTCTGTTTGAACCCATTGTTGCAACCAGTCAGTGTATCATGTTTAGAGTCTTCCTGTTTTCATTGCCTTTCTACTTTACCAAGCATCATGTTCTTCTCCAGGGTCTGGTCCCTCTTGATAACATGTTCATGCCATCCTCTCTTCTAAGGAACATTCTGGCTGTACTACTTCAAGACAAATTTGTTTAGTCTTCTGGCAGTGCTTGCTGTATTCAGTATTTCTTACCATATGCCATAATTCAAAGGCACTAGTTCTTCTTCAGTCTTACTTATTCGTTGTCCAGATTTTTGCATACAAGTTGTTTGAAAATACCGTGGTTTAGGTCAGGCACATTCTTAGTCATCAAAGTGACATCTTTTTAACACTTTAAGGAGATCTTTTGCAGCAGATTTGCCCAAAGCAATAAGTTGTTTGCTTTCTCAATTGCTGCTTCTGTGAGTGTTGATTGTGGATCCAAGAAAAATGGGAGGAAATTTTGCTTGGATCCACAGTCAACACCTGTGAAAGCAGTAGTCAAGAAATTTGTGATAATTAATAAATATTGTCCTTAAAATTAATTTTCTTTTATTCTCTTGTCTGTCATTAGCAACCTTCTGAAATAATTTACTTCATGAAATATGCCAACAGAGGTAAATCCCTGATCCTCACCTTAGATTTTGTTAGGTTTAGTTAATTTTCCTTCCTCTTGTTTCACGTTTGTATTTGTCACTTACTAACATAAGGTGAAATGGTCTCTAAAGTTTTTTTAAATTATTTTAGCACTTTTTCTCTCTTTCAGGGAAAGTGTCCTGCCATTGTTTTTTTTTTTTTCCTGAATTTGCTGTGTTGGCTGAATTTTACCCATATAAAAATACTGTTTTGGTAGAGTAGCTTTAATAGTATTTGAAGTGTCATTTTAGAATACATACAAATTTCTTTATGTTTTAGTCTTTCAGATGTAATTTTCCATTTAATTCTCCCTGTAGCTATCAGATATAAATGGGGTAGATGATTTTATTTGTAGTTTAAGTGACCAGCCTATGATGACTTAGTTGAAATAAGAGATAAGGACTGTGACATTAAGAATGATTTTTTTAAAAACAGTAGTGAAGTAGAAACTTAGCACTTATTCTATGTAAAATTTATATAGAAATAGGAAGTACAAAGTGTAAGAATCTCATATCTTTCATTGGTCTTAAAGCTTTCACATAACTTACAAGGCCATCTTGACTCTGGCTCTTATTATCTCTTTAGCTTCATTTCTGTCAAGTTTCTCTTGTTTTTTGGTTCATCCATGCTGACTTTTTGTTCTGGTGCCTTGGAACTACTCTCTTCCATTACCACAGAGCTTTTTCCCATGATCCTTTCTACCCATGGGTGTTATTTCTTTAATATCCCTCAATATCAATAAAACGAAAACAGTTGCTGTTGTCTTGTGTCTGACTCACGGTGACCCCATATGTGGGTAGAATCATGCTGTGTAGCATCTCCAGTGATGGATTTTTTAGAAGCAGATCCTCAGGCATTTTTTCCTAGGTGCCTATGGGTAAACTCAAACTTTCAACCTTTTGATTACCAGTGAGCCTGTTAATGATTTGTACCACCCAGAGGCACCCTCAGTATTAGTAATTTCAATTTATTTCTCAGATCTTTTCTTCAAGGAAGCTATTGCAGACTTCATTAGGTCAAATTGCTTTGTATATCCCTTGTCAACAATTGCAATGTGTCTTAGTTTCCTAGTGGTGCCTCAAGGGAAATGTCACAGCTGGGTAACTTAAAGAACCTAAATTTATTTTCTTGTAGTTCCTGGATTTAAAAGTCCAAATCAGGGTCTTGGCCATGTTGATTCCTTTCTTGTAGGTAACCTGCACATTCCTTGGTTCTTTGGATTGTGCATGATCCTATATGACATGTGTCTTCTGCAATTTATGCAGTTCTTTGTGTCTAATCTGCTTTTTATACCTTTAAAGTGATTAAATTTAGAGTCCACCCCTAATTGTATATGATATAATTAACATAAAAAGAAAAGCCTCTTTCCAAACAGAATTACCTCCACAAGTATAGGGATTAGTATTCCAATACATATCTTTTTTTGTGAACACAATTTAATCCACAGTACAGTGTTACTCTCATTTGAATTATACTTTTATTCCTGCTTTCTCTTCACTGGACCATAAGTTCTCAGATTACCATGATATAGCTAGGTCTGTTTTTATTTTCTGTTGTACACCCAGTAACCGTTATGGATGCTGAAACTTATAGGTGCTCAGTAAATAGTTGAATGGATGGATGAATTTATGAACTATCTTTGGTGAAATTTTTTAGCATAGTCTTTCAACAGTTATAGTTAGCCATGCATGTTTGTCAGTTTCTGTACTTGTCCTCTTTACTTTGTGTGCAACTAGCAGCAAAGCAATTATGTGGACTTTACTGGTAGGCTTAAGCCATTTGACAGTAAGTTGAAACAACAGATTGATGAACAAATAAGATTAAGAAGGGTCATTGGAAGAGGGAGGGATGGAAACCAAGTAGAAAAAAAGGGAAATGATTTTTACAGGGTTACAGAATTTTAGAGCTGGATGGAATGCTGGGGTTTATCTGGGATAGTTATTGTTTATTTTTTTTTCCTTTTTATTTTGAAACTACTGAGCTTCTACCCATGTTTCCATCTTCCATATCTAGAGTACATTTATCAGTAGCAGGGACTTGACATTGGTATGATGCAGCGTAGATTCAGATTTTGCCAGTTGTGCACACACTTGCGTGTGTGTGTGTGTACATCATTTTTCATGAGGAAATAGGAGTTCATAGACTCTCTTCAGTGACTTACTCAAGGTCACCAAGCCATGATGTGGAAGAATTGATTCTTCAACTCCCTTCTGCTATCTGTCCACCAGCCATGAGTTCTATCATTGTATTATACAAGTATCAGGGACTTTTCATTAGCATTAGTGCCAGAATTTGACTAATCTTCTTAAATTGAAAGATATTAACTATACCTCTTAGACAACTGTGTTCATACAGACTTAAAAAATTTAGTTTTATCTACTTGGATCTTTGCCAAAAATAGTCATTAAAGCCCTACTTTTGTTTTTGCCCAGCAGGAATCCTCAAGTGTTCAGGGAGAGGACTAATTAAAGTTTCCTGACACTACTCTTTAATCACTTGTATTAGAATTAAAAAAAATAAATAAAAAAGATGTTTTTAATCACATACATATCTGCTAATGCTTTTCTTCTAGTATCTAATTGCTTTGATAATAAAAAGTAGTAATAAAGGTGGAGACTTAATGAATTTTAAACATAGAGTTTCTGAACTATATATGTTATAGAATATGTATACTTAATACAGTAAGTATTGTTTTCAGTTTATACCTGTGGATTACTTTGGGTCTAATAATCATCATTGGGTAACCTAGCATTTCCTGGAAGCAGCAGCAGGCAAAGAAACTAACATAAGAGGTTGATATGGGAATCTGATAAAAAATGATCAAACTGATTTTATTGCAAGTAATTCTCTTTAATCCCATGTACATTTTATGATTATAGAAAAATGGTTTATAACTATAGATTGTTTTTCTCTAATTGTGGAATATCTTTGATTGAGGCCAGATACGTTTTCTAGTATTTGACATGATTAGCACAGTGTTTAAAGAGCTCTGGTGACATATTGGGTAAGCCAGAAGGTTTGAGGTTCAAACCCACCAGCTGTTCCAAAGGAGGAAGATCAGGCGTTCTACTTCCATAAACATTTATGGTCTTGAAAACCTGATAAAGGTTGCGAGGAGTAAGAATCAACTCTGTGGCAGTGGTGGATAGCACAGTGTTTAGGTTTCCTTTCGTTTTTAATTTTGAGACTTAGAAATAAACTTTTACCAAGATTGGCTGTTTTTCTCTTACATGGTTCAAGTTATACCAGTGTAATAGTTTCTTATTTGATTTTATAGTTTCACCAGGATAGGCTAGTTGGTGGGCTGTGAAGTATAGCTTGTGTTTTTTAATGTATGATTCTTATGAATTTACAATACAGATACTTAACTGCTATAAATACATCTGATGCACAAAAATTATTTCCAAGATATTTTAAATGAATGTTTTAACTTTTTACAAGAAATTTTTGTTCCTAAGATATTTTGGGCCAAAAAATTCTATTTTATTATTAAAATAGAGCAAACGCAATCATTAATTTTGAATGAAATAGAAAAAAGAAAAAAAAATCCAAATTGAAAGTATCTTTTAATTGGCAAGATTTCCAGGCAATTATTGATTTCAAACTGGCTTAAATCTGTAACAGAACCAATTTTGCTTAATTTGTAGAGCTTATAACAAGGACTTAAAGCATATTGCTAGGTGTCTGCTTTTTGTACTTAGTAGAACACTAGCTTGTATTTCTTCTTTTGGAAGTCACTGGAAAGTTTTATTGTTTCTGTGTTTTGTTTTTTACTGCCTATAAACATATGTTTCTTTGGGAATTGTAGGCTTGCTATTCTTGCAATGATAATCCCTGGATGGTGCAAACATTTTGCAGTCAGCTACCAACTAATGGGTTGGTGGTTCAACCCCACCCAGTGTCAATGTGGAAGAAAGCCTTGGCAATCAGATTCCATGAAGAGTACAGCCAAGAATATGCTATGGAGCAGTTCTATTCTGTAACATGTGAGATTGCCATTAGTTAGAATTCACTCAAAAGCAATGAGTTTGGTTTTTATTGATTTATTTATTTTAATTTATACTTAGTTGCTAGGAGTGCTGATCCCTGTTTCTGAATATCCCATTTCAGTTTTCACTGAATCTCTTTACTTCAGAAGCTTGGTAATGGGATAGTAAAACTGTAAGTGTAGCTTACCATAGCTTTATTGTTTTGTTACATGCCATTAAATAGTGTATATGACCTTTTCCCCATCTGATCCCTCATCTGTTTGAGAAAGCAGTTAACCAGCTGGGATTTGCAAAGGAAAACAATAAGAACAGTGTTTGACAGTTTGCTGGGCCAGCCTGGGATTTGTACACATTCCTATCTCCCAGTCCCTGGTTTTATGACGCTATTGACCAGAAATGGGAGTGAGCATAAAGCAGACTTTTTACTAGATACATTGTAATTTTAAAAAGAAGTCAAAGTGGTGGTGAGGTTATTCTTTTTCTGTTAGTCTTGACAGACTTTTGTAGGCATAAAATAAGAAAAGGTCTGAAAGTGTTTTAGGCAATATATTATTTCTGCTTTCTAGAATGAAATTGTATTTTCCCTTACTTGTATTTGTTTCTCTGAACATTATGATATTATTTCTCAAATAAACTATGTATTGAACTATTAAAAATGCTTACTGAGTACATACCAAGTTCTCAGGATTCTTTTCAACATTTTGCTGCTAGTTAGCCCAACAATTGATTAGCATATGATTGAAGAGATTTCTACTTATCGAGCTTTTATGAGGAAAAGTAGAATCTTCAGGAAAGTTAAGTGATTAATCTTTCTGTAAAATTTTATCTGGTAAAATTTAATTGAATGAAATGCCAGTGTATCAACAGAAAGTTTTTTGAAAAGCTAAAATTTTCTTTTATGTAATAGGGATTCTACTAGATGTGTATATGATGTTACTTTTCTGAATACTAATTGATTTAAATATTTAGTATTTGTGTTAGTCAAAACTAATTCATTGCCATAGTTAGAAAGTAAGCCTAAATGAATATTATTCTGTGTCCCTGAACAGTTCAGTGACAGTAGCCTAGCAATTAATATAGTTCCATTTTAGGTGTGTAATAAATATGTTACTTTTGAAAAATGTTTTATTTTCGAATGCAGCAATGAATGTTTTACATAAATGTATAGCCAGAATAGGAGCTCTGGTGGCACAGTGCCTAAGGCATTTGACTGCTAACCAGAAGGCTGGCGGTTCAAACCCACCAGCCACTCCTCGAAGGAAGATTGGGCAATCTACTTCTGTAGAGATACCACCTCGGAAACCCAAGGAGGGTTGCTATGAGTCGGAACTGACTCAATAGCAGTGAGTTTTAATTAGTTATAGCCAGAATTGGCCCCACTTCTTTACTTCTGGTTAATTAAGATTTAATTTCTAAACATTTCCCATATTACTGACCTACATTTTAAACAATTTTCAGAAATTTTTGGCCATTATCTCCTTTTTGGAATTTTCTACCCATTTATTTTCAACTTAAAGAGAAAAAATAACTTGGTGTAACATGTGCAGCTTCCTGTATTTTATATTCTTTTCTTTGAGTAACTTTTCAGTCAGCCAAAATTTAACAAAACTTAAGTGAGAGGTTAAGACTTACCATGTCTTTTCAGCCTTTAAAAAGAATATCCGCTTGCCGATAACAGATAAAGATCTCATTTTTACTATCACTGTCTTTTATGAGACGTTCTAGTGAATCAGTTATTTAAACTATAAAAATAAAATATTCTGCTTTTGTTTAGAGGTGCAGTTTGGTGAATATTTGTACCTATAGGCAGCTTCCCTTTGAAGATTGTATTCAATGCTCTTATTTGCATGGTGAATATGGTTAAATTTATTGAGATCTTTTCAGACACATGGTGTTTACTTGAATGTACATAGATGTTTCTTCATTCATTCATTCAATTCATGTTGTATATAACTCCTTGTTAAAGTAAGAATTAGTGTCTCTGAATTTCTATGTTTTTAAACTGGAACAAATTTCATTAAATGGCTCTTGTAACAAATATTTACCCAATGTGCAGATCATTGGAATAGGTACTGTGGGAACCTAGAGGTTAACATGACATGGTTCCTATCCTCGAGTCATTTTTTTTTTTCCTCTATTTTTCTTTTCTTTCTCTTCTTCCTTCCCTTTCTTCCTCCTTGCTTTTCAGAATCATGTAGAGGAGACATACATATATATATATATAAAATTCAGGGGAAGAAAAAAAAATGTTGCACTATTGATACTGATAAAGTGATATGGGACTTGAAGAGAGTAGAGTGATTGATTCCAGTTCTGGAGTCTAGAAATGGCTTCATTGAAGAGTGAGTAGAATTTTGATAGTCATGCAAAAGCAGGAAGGGTATCATTATCTGGAGCTATAGTATGTATCATGATAGGGGATTCTGAATGTGCGTGACAGTCCAGGGAATAACATATAATAGTGTAAGAAGTTGAGTCATGTTTTGAGGAGAGATATAATGAAAAATGGGTCTGGGATTATCAGTAGACTGTTAATTGTTGTTGTTATGTGCCATCAAGTTGGACCTGACTCATAGCGACCCCTCCTTGGGTTTCCGAGGCAGTATCACTATGGAAGTAGATTGCCCAACCTTCCTTCTGAGGAGTGGCTGG
>NW_006921753.1:6659154-6660505 GCF_000298275.1 Orycteropus afer afer
TAATATGAAATCTTTAACAACTTCAATCTTTTCTTCATTTATTGTGATGCTGCTTATTGGTCCAGTTGTGAGGATTTTCATTTTCTTTATGTTGAGGTGTAATCCATACTGCAGACTGTAGTCTTTAATTATCATTAGTAAGTGCTTCAAGTCATCTTCATTTTCAGCAAGCAAAGTTGTGTCGTCTGCATATCGTAGGTTGTTAATGAGTCTTCCTCCAATCGTGAAGCTGTGTTCGACCTCATATAGTCCAGCTTCTTGTATTATTTGTTCAGCATGCAGATAGAATAAGTATGGTGAAAGGATACAACCCTGACACATACCCTTCCTGATTTTAAAGCATGCGGTATCCCCTTGTTGTGTTTGAACAACAGCCTCCTGGTCTATGTACAGGTTCCTCATGAGCACAATTAAGTGTTCTGGAATTCCCATTCTTCTCAGTGTGACCCATAATTTGTTATGACCCACAAAGTCAAATGCTTTTGCATAGTCAATAAAACACAAGTAAACATCTTTCTGGTATTTTTTGCTTTTAGCCAAGATCCATCAACATCAGCAATGATATCTTTCATCCCACGTCCTCTTCTGAATCCAGCTTCCATTTCTGGAAGTTCCCTGTCAATATACTGCTGCAACCATTTTTGAATTATCTTCAGCAAGATTTTATTTGTGTGTGATATTAATGATATTGTTTGATAATTTCCACATTCTGGGGAATCACCTTTCCTTGGAATGAGTACAAATATGGATTACTTCTAGTCAGTTTTCCAGGTATCTGTCTTCCAGATTTCTTGGCATGGACAAGTAAGTGCCTCCAGCACAGTATCCATTTGATGAAACATCTCAATGGGTATTCCTTCAATTCCTGGAACCTTGTTTTTTTTTGCCAGTTCCTTCAGTGAAGCTTCAACTTCTCCCTTCATTACCGTTGGTTCTTGATCACATGCCATCTCCTGAAACAGAGGAACATTGACCAATTCTTTTTGCTACAATGGCTCTGTGTATTCTGTGTAATCTTCTTTTGATCTTTCCTGCATCATTCATTATTTTGCTGATAAAAGTTTTCAGTATTGCGGCTCTAGGCTTGGAGTTTTTCTTCAGTTCTTTCAGCTTGAGAAAGACCAAGCCTGTTCTTTCCTTTTGGTTTTCTAACTCCAGATATTTGCATGTTTCATTTTAATAATTGACTTTGTCTTCTTGAGCTGCTCTTTGAAATCTTCTGTTCAGCTCTTTTATCTTGTTATTTCTTCCATTTGCTTTAGCTACTCTTCACTCAAGGGCAAGTTTCAGAGTCTCTTCTGACATCCATTTTGGTCTTTTCTTCCTTTCCTATTTTTTTTAATGACCTTTT
>NW_006921753.1:6667070-6668814 GCF_000298275.1 Orycteropus afer afer
GAGGAGTGGCTGGTGGGTATGAACCTCTAGCCTTCTGGTTAGCAGTCAAGCGCCTTAGGCACTGCGCTACCACAACTCCTTCAGTACAGACTAGAGAAAATGAATACCATGCTCAAAAATTGGAACTTTATAGGAATTAAGGTACCATTGATGTCTATTTCAAGAGTCAAATAAAATGATCTGCACCGTGCTGTAAAATAATGATGGTGGTAGGAGTATGTAAAATGTATCAGAGGAGATGATTTGAGCTGGGGGAACCATTAGATGGCCATGGCCATAGGAACAACTATTGTAGGGGTGGATATGAAAGTTATTATACACTAGGAAGAGGAGCCAATGAATACAACGTAGCATATTCTTTGAGATGATTGCTTGTGAAGGGGATTGAAGATGGAATGCTCTCTCACTAGGAATAATATCTGTGGCGAGCTCTGGTGGTATAGTGCCTAACCAGAAGGCTGGTGGTTCAAACCCACCAGCCACTACACAGAAGGAAGATTGGCGATCTGCTTCCGTAGTGACACCGCCTCAGAAACCCATGGAGGTATTGCTATGAGTCGGATCCGACTCGACAGCATTGAATTTGAGTGATCTATGTAGTTTTCAGGGATCCTTGAAGAGGAGACAAATGACCAAAGAGAAATAGACACAAAACAATAGATCTAACATAAAGTGAGAGTGGATGAGCTTGAAGGACAACACTGTCCAACAGAAATATACTTTAAGGAGCTTGTAATTTTAAATGATCTGGTAGCCATATTTAAAACAAGTAAAAAAAAAAAAGTTGTATTTAATTATATTCATATATTTTACTTAATATAAAATATCTAAAATATTATCATCCAACATTTAATCAGTGTAAAAAATAATGGTGAAAAGATAAATAACCACTTAAAGTAGTATAACTTACAGCAAATTTAAGTTCATTCCATTACCTTAAAGAATATACACCCAGCTTTATTAATTTTATCATATTCATCAACATCCAGATTTTTTAAATTTGATTTTCCACTTAAAAAAATGTGCTTTTTTCTTTCCTAGTTAAACTATTATTTCAACTCATTCTATGACACCTTGGAGGGCACAACTGAGCCATGACTCCCTAACCCCTACACTGAGTTCCAGTGAGAAAAATGGAAAGCACTAGCAGAGAGCTTTGAGCTAGGCTACTTTATACTTCACTTTGAGAATCATCAGGAGGTGGTCCACTTCATGAAAATAAGCTGAATGTGTTAATCGTGCCCTTGACATTTTACAGGAGCTGTATGAAATAACAAATAGCAGTGTGGAGGAGAATCTGAGACATACAAACTACCATCCAAAATAAATCAGTAGGGCCTTGAAAATAAAACCCAGGTCCATAAATTCACAACTGTCAAATACTGAGCGTTAAGAAATAAATACCCCCCCCCCAAAAAAAGGAAAAAAACCTCACGACCGTGGAGTCGTTTTCCAACTCATAGCCACCCCTCCTTGGGTTTCCGAGGTGATATTTCTACAGAAGTAGCTTGCCCAATCTTCCTTCCGAGGAGTGGCTGGTGGGTTTGAACCGCCAACCTTCTGGTTAGCTGTCAAATGCATTAGGCATTACACCCCCAGAGTTCCCAAATAAATAAGGCTTCCATAATTGTTCTACAATTTGTGTATTTTGTATCTCTTGGGTAATTATGAAAACTAAAAATTACACATTACAATAATCACAACTAGCAAATTGTGTGGAATTGTTTGCTCAGTGAATATCTTT
>NW_006921753.1:6669694-6711866 GCF_000298275.1 Orycteropus afer afer
TTATGAAAACTAAAAATTACACATTACAATAATCACAACTAGCAAATTGTGTGGAATTGTTTGCTCAGTGAATATCTTTCTGTAACCAAAATTTGGGGTCTGCCTCAGTGGCACGTGATAGTGCCTTGTTCTTTAATTTGGTATTTGGCACTCATGCATTATATACTTTCCATTTGCAGTTTTAGTTGTCAAGTCTGTCAGAGCCCTGGTTTCTAACCTCTTTGGGTCACAGACATCTTTGAGAATATAGTGAAAATTTGTAGATTCTTTTTCCCAGAAAGATGTGCATAAGCACATGAATATTTTTATAAAAGGCCAAGGAAGAATTAGAGTAAGAAACCTACTGGGAACTGTTGCAGCTGGTGGGGACTGAGTGTAAGAAGGGACACCAGTGACTGAAACAGCATCATCTCCCTTCTTGTTGTTGTTAGGTGGGGTCTAGTTGATTTTGACTTATAAAATGACCCCATAGGAATTGACCCATAGGATTTTCTATCTGTAATCTTTATGAGAACAGATCAGCAATTCTTTCTCCCACAGAGTAGAACCCCCAACCTTATGGTTAGCAGTCAAGTGCTTAACTCTTGCACCACTAGGGCTCCTAGGTAACTGTAGATCTTGTCTGTGGACATTGCAGTAAGGAGTGAAGCTAGAGTCAAGGACCAGATAGATAATAAAGAAGGAAAGGGATCTGACATTCTGTATGCATGGGGTGTGTGTGTGTGTGTGTGTGTGTGTGTTTGTTCCCTGAGGTATTTTAGATTATGACACATGAATGGTTTGCTTATAGGATTATCTTGAAAATAATTATTGTGATTCAGCTAATTATTTTTTAAGGATTGATATTCTTTATTGTCTCTGGTTCAAGTATATAATATACTTTCATTTGTGTATTAGATGAAGTTCCCAATCCCACTTAGAACCCCGTTAGAATCATTATAGGAGATCTAGAATCGTAGTGCCTAAGGCATTTGACTGCTAACCAGAAGGCTGGCGGTTCAAACCCACCAGCCACTCCTCAGAAGGCAGATTGGGCAATCTACTTCCGTAGTGATACTGCCTCGGAAACCCAGGGAGGGATCTCTATGAGTCAGATCCAGCTCGATGGCATTGAGTGTGGTTTTTTGGTAGAATCATTATGTTCTCCTAACATCCCTTGGATCTGTCAAGATTTTGTTCTAGAGGTACAGCTGAATGTATCATGTTGGCAGAAGTGAAGTCCCAAGCCTGTTGCCATTTCTGAAACATGATTTTGTGTAAATCCTATTCTTAATTCTTGCCCTAAATAGTTGTAGCAATTTTTTATTGTTGTTGTCAGTTATAGATTAGATTGCTGTCCCTGTCCAGTTTAAACAAAAACAACAAATAATTGGAAAGGAGTCTTCAAAAAGGTCAGTGGGCAAGGCCTAGCTTGTTTTAGGAAGTCCCCCAGCTGCTCACCAAACCACACAGAGTGAAAGAAGAAGGCCATTTCATGTAAATGAATGCAATGATGTGGTTAGGTACATCAAAGCTCTTTGTAAAATGAAAATTAAAATTGTTCAGACCTGTCTTCAAGCTTAATGCTTACTTAAAAGGTTAAATTAAGTGACTAATTTGACTAGCCATTTGCTAGAGAATTACTCATTTTAACCTTTGAGTGCATTATACTTTAAGTTGCTAAACATTTCAAATAATCTATACTATATTTAAATATTAAAAATATATACTTTCTCATTAAAAATGTTCTTTCCCCACTTTTATAAGACAGTATTTAACACAGTGATTAAGTATCATTTTAGTCTTCTATCCCTACGTTTTGCAAGCTATTAAAGCTTTAGACTATTTATCTGTTAATGATAGCTACTACTTTTTGTACTTTGTACTTTTGTCATGTTACTTTGGTCATATTATCAGAAGGGACCAGTCCCTGGAGAAGTGTATCATGCTTGGTGAAGTAGAGGATCAGTGAAAAAGAGGAAGAACTTAAATGAGAAGGACTGACATGTGGCTGCAGCCATGGGCTCCTGCATAGCAATGATTGTGAGGATGGTGCAAAACTGGGCAGTGTTTTGATACGTTGTACACTGGGTTACTATGAGTCAGAACTGTCTCACCAGCACCTAACAACAGCTACAACTTTTTGGTGTGCTGTTTTCCTGGGTGCTCTAAAGGTTATTTTTGTTTCTATTTTTTTTTTTTTTTTTTTAAAGAAAGCCAATATTTCAGCACCAAAGAGAGGGTAAATCCTGTCCAAAATTTGGCTTTAAAACTTTCTCAAGTCAAGCATGCTTAAACAATTTCTTTTCCCCATGAAATCTCCTCAGTCAGAATACGCAAGGAATTTAAGTGTTTTAAATCTCTTCCCAGACACTTTTCTTTCTTTCTTTTTTGAAATGCTGAGGTAGCATTCCCCCCCCCCCCGCCCCTCATGAACTTTCAAATAGTTGAATAGGGAAAATGAATCACCTTTTTTTTTTTCCCTCAAAAGATGTGTTTGACCAAAGTGTGCACTTGACTGTCTTTCACAATTTGTTTCTGTTCATGTTTATTTACTAAATTTGAGTTGAGCAGTAGATTGCTATGAGCCAAGCTTTACACTTGCTCATCTTTTTTTCTTTTCTTTGCTAATAAATTATAATTGAATCTTGCTATGAGTTATATCGTATCAGGACTTTATTCCAGAATTCTTAGTAGGTGTCCTTAGGATATTGCTTAACTCATAGTATTGGTGTTGGTGATTTTATGTATAGTAGTTTGTTTATCTAAAATTGTTTTATGTAATTCAAGGTTTTTATCAAAAAATCTTTTGTAACCAGACAAGAGCTTGATATTTAAAGAATTCCAAAGTGTTTTTTTGTTTTGCAAATGAAACACATGCACTTTGGTAGTGATTTGCACTCTAGGTGATACATCTGGGGACTTTTGACTTTTTAAAGCATCACCAAAGCAAGAATTTCCTTAGAAACTCTTGATTGAGTTCATCTGGGGAGGGTCCTGGGAGCTCTGGTGGTATAGTGCCTAAGGCATTTGGCTGCTAACCAGAAGGCTGGAGGTTCAAACCCACCACCTACTCCTTGGAAGAAGATTGGGCAATCTACTTCTGTAGTGACACAGCCTTGGAAACCCAAGGAGGGGTCACTATGTGTCGGGTTCGACTCGACAGCAGTGAGTTTGATTTTGGTTATTTGGGGTGAGCCCTAGCAGGGGTAGTAGACACAATAGTTCTTAGGTAACTGATGGGCAACTCTTGCTAGGAACTATTGCGTGTTAGAAAGCCCACTGGAGATCTTACTTGGTAGTTTTCAACTTTGGATGCACGTTGGATTTACTTACGAAGCATTAGAAAAACGCTGATATCTGGGCTCCATTCCCAGATATTTTGATTTAATATTTCTAGAGTGCTGCCTAAAAGGAGCCCTAGTGGGGGAATCGTTAGTGTAGTGCCTAAGGCACTTGACTGCTAAACAGAAGGCTGGAGGTTCAAACTCACCAGCCACTCCTCGGAAGGAAGGTTGGGCAATCTACTTCCGCAGTGATACTGCCTCAGAAACCCAAGGACGGGTCGCTATGAGTTGGGCAGACTCCACAGCACATAGCAACAACAACGGCAACAAAGCTGCTTACTAAAAGGTTGGTGGTTCAAACCTACCCAACAACTTAGCAGGAGAAAAGACCTGGTGATCTCCTCCTGTAAAGATTACAGCCTAAAAAACCCTATGGGGCAGTTCTACTCTGTCACATGGGTCATTGTGATTGAAACTTGACAACACCTAACAACAATCCTGACAAGGTGCTGCCTGGGCATAGAGATTTTATAAAATTCTCAGGTGATTGTAACCTCTGGGCAAAGTTGAGAACCATTGATAAACAAGTACTTTTTTTTTCCTTTCAGATGAAGAATCTGAGACCTGAACAAACAGGACTAGCTAGTTTATCCCGAACCAGATCAGAATTCTGATTTTCAGAATATTTTTTGCTAGGACATTATATGTTTTTAAAAAAGCGTGGTCGTCTTGCGTCAAAAGAACTCATACAATTGGTGTGGAACTGCCTTTTGTTACTATCCAGAAAATTATAAATATATTCACCATTTTGACAGAAAATGGTGAAAGTTTACAGTTACAGTTAAATAATTACCTTCTGGTTAGCAGTCAGATGCCTTAGGCACTATGCCAGAGCTCCCTAATAATTACCTTAGTTACTATATAATGGAAATTAGGAACTAGGGATTGAGATACTCACCTGTTCTCTAATTCATCCACATTCTCTGGAAGCAAATCCAGAAAAGAAATGATAGCCTAACTAAAAATGTGCTGGACCAGTTTAACTGTTTGTCATTGTTCTTATAGCAGGAATTACAAATGCTTATGTGGTCATTCTGTAGTAGCTTTAAAGCTGTATACACTCACCTGATTTCATTTCATTGTATGCTTGTTTGTAGCAGTGGTTGATATAGGCATAAATCAAGGCACATCATAAAACATCAGTTGCTAGGAGAACATTCTATCATGCTGCATCCAACTCAAACTTCAAAACTGAATGTTTGAAAAGTACATTTTATTCCTTCTGGATTATAAGGTTAATATATATTAATTATGAAATTTTGTGCTAATTATGCTTATTATGTGTAGTTAATAAAAATGTAAGGACAGTCGAAAGGTTGCTTTTCCATGCTTAAATGTTCTCTTTTCTAAGAGAATCTTTAATCAACATTTAAAGTCTTTGCTTGTTTTTCACCCGCTCCCCCCCACTTTTTTTTCTTTTTTCTTTTTTTTTGGTTAATTTGCTTCTTTTGTTTGGTAATTCCCTCATGGTGTTTTCCCATTTTTCCTTCATTTTTTTTTTCCCCATTGCAGGGACTGATTTTTCCCTCCTTTCTCTTAGTGCTTTCTCATTATTTTGCTTATTGCTGTTCTGTACTGCATTTCCATCTTTATTACTCTGGACATGTTTCTGCATTTCAGTTTTCCAAAAGACATATTGTTAGAGTTTGAGAGATTAGCCACAGATTACCACCCTTGAGATCTATTTTATCTTTTACCATTTCTTCATTTTTAGATGTACTGATTATATATATAGGCGCTCTGGTAGCACAGTGCCTCAGGCATTTGACTGCTAACCAGAAAGCTGGCAGTTCCTCACTTCTGTAGTGATACTGCCTCAGAAACCCAAGGAGGGGTCATTATGAGTCCGGCAGACTTGATGGCACATAAAAACAACAACAACTGCCTCAGAAACCCAAGGAGGGGTCTCTATGAGTCGGTCCAACTCCATGGTATATAACAATGACAGCAGCAACAACAACACACACACACACATATTATATATATATTTTTGAAAAAGGAATTCAGCCTTCTTTACTGTTAGCCCTGCCACTCTCTGAGTGTTCTGACAAGTCTAATCCAGCTAACAATTTTCTGTATTGTCCTACCAACCAAAAAAAAGTTAACTACCTTCCTAAATGCCTCAATCCCCACTCTTCATTGTCCTACTGCAGTTAGGCAATTTTGATGTACTTTAACATCTAGGCTGTAACTTTTCATTTGAACTCTTACATGTTTGCATAAAATCATGTTACTCAAAATAAGCAGTTTAGGGAAAAAAAGGGTACTTCTTGGCCTTTAAAAGAGGAAGTCTACCCCCCCCCATCTCAATCTATAACATCTGGTTCTGAGTATAGATGGGGGAGGGAAAGAAAGATCTAAATCTTGGTCAGCCTGCTCTTGCCCCGAGCAATTTGATTTCTGATAACGTTTCTATATTTATCGTGGCCCACAGGGTCAGATGTTTTCATAAATGGTTTATAAACAGAAACCTGAAGGTTGTGTCTCACTCCTTACACTTACCTGAATGGTTATAATGTACATGCTAGCAATTTAAATCTTTGGATAGGGTTAGAATTAATCGTTACTTAATGAAAACTTGACTCATTTTATTTATCTTGTGATGCTGTTTTTAGTTTTAGTTTATTTCCATATTTGAGTAGATAATAAATTCACATGAACAGGACTCAAACAGTGCTATAGGGATATCTGTAGTTTTGATACTTCACATTCTTATTTATTTGCTCTTAAATTTTAATTATGGCTTTACATCTCTTTTTTCATTCTAAGAATTTTAAATAGCAATTTTGAGAAATAGATGTATTTGTAACTTGCTGAGAATTTGTCACTTAGAAAACTTAGTTCCTGCTTGCTTCTGATAATGTGTGTGATCTTAAAATTTGGAATGACCAAAATGGATATGCTTTTCATATAGTACTTGAAGGCACTTCAGTAATTAACCATTGCCAGACTTCTGTCATTGTACTTTTGAGCTTGGAAAGGATAGAGCTTCTACTTTGCTTTATTTTCCTTTCTGCTTTAATGCGCATAGTAGAATATCTCAGGAAGTAGAAAAGAGCCCTGGTGCTGTACTGGTTAAGCACTCAGCTGCTAAGTAAAGATTAGTGTTTGGAACCCATCAGCAGCAGGGCAGGAAAAAGATATGGCAGTCTGTTTCCATATAGATAACAGCCTTGGAAATCCTACAGGCCAATTCTGTACTGTCCTATAGGGTCACTATGAGTAAGAACCTACTCCATGGCAATATGTTTTTTTTTTTTTTCTTTTCATTACAGAAGAGAGGGATTCATGTCCTTGAAAATTAAGTATAATTTTACACACGTTGTTTCGCGTACTTATTTTGGAAATTCAAAACCGTTTTAGGAAACGGAATTTTGATTTGAAATCTTGAGTTTATTTTCTGAGACTGGAGCTTGAATTTTTCTATGGAAGGGAAATGGATTTAAAAACCATGGTATTATGATATCCCCTATGAAGATTGAAAAAATGATGAGTTAGATTTCTTTCTGATATTCTCATCAGTACGTGGACTTTGGCAGTTTCTCTTTAGGAGGCAAGTTTTGTCAGAACAGTAGCTGGTGTGGAGGTTTCCTGAGGTCATAAGCTTCACTTTCTAGCAGTTAATATTAAGAATGGAGCAGACGTCTCTTCCTCTTCCTTTACTCAGAGAATGGTTGTGTTAGGTGCCATCGAGTCGTCTCTAACTCATACCGACCCTGTGCAGAGCAGAACAAAACACTGCCCAGTCCTGTGCCAGCCTCATGATCCTTGCTATACCTGAGACCATCATTGCAGCCATTGTGTCAGTCCATCTCCTTGAGGGCCTCACCTTCTCGTTGACTCTCCACTTTATCAAGCATGATGTCCTTCTCTAAAGAATGGTTCCTTCTGACAGCATGACCAAAGTAGGTGAGATAAAGTCTGGCCATTCTTGCTTCCAAGGAGGATTACGGCTGCATTTCTTCCAGGACAGATTTGTTAGTCCTTTTAGCAGACCACGGTACTCTTAGCATTCTTCTCTAACACCACAACTCAAAAGCATCAACTCTTCTTTGGTCTTCCTTATAAATTGTGCAGCTCTCACATGCATAAGAGGCAATTGAAAATAGCATGGCTTGGGTTAGGTGGACCTTAGTCTTCAAGGAGACATCTTTGCTTTTCATTACTTGAAAGAGGTCTTTTGCAGCGGATTTTCCCAATGCAATATGTTGTCTGATGTCTTGACTACTGCTTGCATTGGTGTTAATTGTAGAACCAAGTAGTATGAAGTCCTTGACAACTTAAGTCTTTTCTCCATCCATCATGAAGCTATTTATTGGACCACTTGTGAGGAGTTTTGTTTTCTTTATATTGAGGTATAATTCATACTGCAGACTGTAGTCTTTAATCTTCATCAGTAAGTGCTTCAAGTCATCCTCATTTTCAGCAAGCAAAGTTGTGTCATCTGTGTATTGCAGGTTGTTAATGAGTCTTCCTCCAATCCTGATGCCACATTCTTCTTCATATAATCCAGCCTCTTGGATTATTTGCTCAGCATACAAGCTGAATAAGTATGGTGAAAGGATACAACATTGACACCCTCCCTTCTTGATTTTTAACCATGCAATATCCCCTTGTTCTGTTCAAACAACAGCCTCCTAATTTACGTACAGGTTCTGCATGAGTACAATCAAGTGTTCTGGAATTCCCATTCTTCTCAAAGTTATCCATAATTTCTTATGATGTACACAATGGAATGCTTTTGCATAGTCAATAAAACATAAGTAAACATCTTTCTGATTCTTTGCTTTTTCAGCTAAGATCCATCTGACATCAGCATCATTCCCTCATTTCTCATCCTCTTATGGATCCAGCTTGCATTTCTGGAAGCTCTCTGTCAATATACTGATGAAACCGTTTTTGAATTATCTTCATTGAGATTTTACTTGCTTATGATAGCAATGATATTGTTCTATAATTTCCACATTCTGTGGAATCACCTTTCTTTGGAATGTCTACAAATACAAATCTCTACCAGTCAGTTGGCTAGGTAGCTGTCTTCCAATTCTCTGGGCATAGCCAAGTGAGTGCCTCCAGTGGGACATCCGTTTGTTGAAACATCTCAGTATATATTCCATCAATTCCTAGAGCCTTGTTCTTTGCCAGTTCCTTCAGTGCAGCTTTGACTTCTTCAACTTCCATTGGTTCTTGATTGTATGCCACCTCCTGATATGGTACCGTGACTCTGTGTATTTCTTCCATCTTCTTTTGATGCTTCCTGCATCATTCAATATTTTGCCCATAGAATCTTTCAATATTGCAACCTGAGGCTTAAATTTTTTCTTCAGTTCTTTCAGCTTGAGAAATGCTGAGCATGTTCTTCCCTTTTGGTTTTCTAGCACCAGGTCTTTGCATACTTCATTATAGTAATTGGCTTTGTCTGCTCGAGCTGTTCTTTGAAATCTTCTGTTCAGCTCATTTATCTTGTCAGTTCTTCTATTTGCTTTAGCTACTGTCTGTTCAAGGGCAAGTTTCTGAGTCTCTTCTGACATCCGTTTTGGTCTGTTCTTCCTTTCTTGTCTTTTTAATGACCTCTTGCTTTCTTCATGGACGATGTTCTAGATGTCATGTCACAATTCTTCTAGTTTTCGGTCATTGGTGTTCAGTGCATCAAATCTATTCTTTAAATGGTCTCTTAATTCAGGAGGGATATATTCAAGGTCATATTTCAGCTCTCCTGGACTTGTTTTAATTGTTTTCCATTTCAACCTGAACGTGTATATGAGCAGTTGATGATCTGCACCACAATTAGCTCCTGGCCTTGTTTTGGCTGAAGATATTGAACTTCTCCATCACCTCTTGCCACAGATATAGTCAGTCTGATTCCTGTGTATTCCTTCTGGTGAAGTCCACGTGTGTAGCGATCACTTACCTTGTTGAAAAAGGTATTTGCAGTGAATAACTCGTTGGTCTTACAAGATTCTATCATGCGATCTCTAGCATTATTTCTATCACCAAGGCCATATTTTCCAACTACTGGTAACTCTTCTTTGTTTCCAACTTTTGTGTTCCAGTCACCAGTGATAATACATCTTGATTGCATGTTTGGTGAATTTCAGACTGCAGAAGTTGGTAGAAATCTTCAATTTCCTCATCGTTGGCTTCAGTGGTTTGTGCATAAATTTGAGTACTAGTAGTGTTAACTGGTTTCCCTTGTAGGCATGGATATTATCCTATCACTGACAGCATTGTATAGGACAGATCCTGAAACAGTTTTTGTGACGACGAATGCCACACCATTCTGTTTTATTTTTGAAAACTTCCAATTTTCCTAGATTCATACTTGATACATTTCATGTTCCAGTTATTAATGGATGTTTGCATTTGTTTCTATTCCTTTTGAGTCTTGCCATGTCAGTCAATGGAGGTTCTGAAAGTTTTACTCTATCTCTATCATTAAGGTTGTCTCTACTCTGAGGAGTCAGCTCTTCCTCTGGCAAATTTTGAGTGCCTTCTGACCTAATGGGCTCATCTTCCAGCACTATATCAGACAGTGTTTCAGGGCTATGCATGAAGTTTTCTAGTAATATATCAGACAGTGTTTCACTGCTATTCATAAGATTTTCCCTGGCCAATTCTTTGAGCAGTGGGTGGCCCCTTCCTTCTTCTGAGTCCATCTAGCCTAGAAGCTCCACTGAAACCTGTTCTTGTGGGTAACCCTGCTGGCATTCTGTAACACCAGTGGCATAGCCTCCAGCCTCATGGTAACACTTAAGCCACCACAGGATGACAAACTGACAGACAAGTTCTTCTCCCTTACTTGTTTCTACCCCTCTGTGCCTGCCTATCTTAGAATCTAGCTTTAAAATAGAGCTACCCCTAAGCGAAAAGCAGTCCCCCAAGTCCCAAGCCCACCTACCTCAGGCCCTGGCCTTAAAATAGAGTTGCCCCCAAGCGAAAAGCTGTCCCCCAGGCCCAGGGCCACCTACCTCAGGCCCTGGCCTTAAAATAGAGCTACCTCCAAGTCAAAAGGAACCCCTGAACCTTGGGCTTGCCTACCTTGGCCTTTGCTGTAATGTGGAGCCACCCCCGAGCCCCAGACTTGCCTACCTCAGGCACTGGCCTTAAATTAGAGTGGTCCCCAAACAGAAAGCTGCCCCTTAGCCCTGGGCCTGTCTATCTCAGGCCCTGGCCTTGATATAGAGCTGCCTCCAAGTGAAAAGCAGCCCCTGAGCCCCAGGCTCCCAGAGAATGGAGGGAGATGTATATTATACATACACACATACCTATCCATATATTTGTGAATAAACTATTATAATATGTAAGGTTTTTTTGTGCATATCCACAAATATAACATGGTGAAACTTGTGAGAGCTGGAACTCAATAAGGGGATTGCCTTGTTTTTCTGGGTCTCACACATTTTCTGCCTTTGATAGAGTGCAGTCATCACTTTTCTATCCTCTATTTAGTGGAAAATATTTACATTTTCCTTCTCTGACAGATTTCCACAGAGGTTCAGACTTTTGCAGGTTTTACTGTATAAATAAGTATTAATTAGATAAATGGAATCCCATGGCATGTACCCTCTTGTCTGTCTTATTTCGCTTAGCATTATGATTGTAAGATTCATTCTTATAGCTGCATGTGATTGTAGTTTATTTGGACTCCTGTTTCGTATTCCACTTTTTGAATACTCCTCGGTTTATCCATTCTACTATTGGTGGACATTTGAGTAGTTTCCTTTTGAATAATGTTGCTGTGAATTTTCTGGTTCAGGTCCTTTGGTGTAAATATTCATGCATTTCTGATAGGTATATGCCTAAGAATGTAACTGCTGTTTGCTAGAGTGTGCTTATATTAGTTTCAGAATACATGCATATGTTTTTAACATTCTGTTTTATTTGAAGTATATTGCTATGGTTTTATTATTAACTTGGTCATTTAAAAATGGTTTATAACTTATGATAGTTCACAAGAAAGTTTTACTTATTTATACTGGAACAAAATTATAGGAAATGTATAGTTTTGTTTTCACTGATATTCATAAACTTTTCACTGGTCAATTCTCTGAGAAGTGGATGGCCTCTTCCTTTTTCTGAGTGTCTCAGTCTGGAAGCTCCACAGAAACCCATCCACCATGGGCAATCCTGCTGGCATTTGAAACAGCAGTGGCATACTCTCCAGCCTCCCAACAACACATAAGCCACCACAGTACGACAAACTGACAGACAAAGTTCATCTGCCTTAGTGTTTCAAACTGGCTCCTGCTTCCTACCTAGGGGCACTCCCCCTTACCTGTTTCGGCTGTTGGCCCTGGCTCCTGGACCAATAAGCAACATCATGATAAATGGAGAAAAGATTGAAGTTGTCAAAGACTTCATATTACTTGGTTCCACAATCAACACCAATGGAAGCAGCTGTCAGGATATTCAGATGACATATGGCATTGGGCAAATCTGCTGCAAAAGACCTCTTTCAAGTACTGAAGAGCAAAGATGTCTCTTGAATACTGAGGTGTGCCTGACACAAGCTATGGTATTTTCAATTGCCTCATATGCATGTGAGAGCTGGACGATGAATAAGGAAGACTGAAGAAGAGTTGATGCTTTTGAGTTGTGGTGCTGGCAAAGAATGCTGAAAGTACAGTGGACTGTACTAAAAGAACTAACAAATCTGCCCTGGAGGAAGTGCAACCGGGATGCTCCTTGGAAGTGAGAATGGCCAGACTTCATCTCACCTACTTTGGTCATGTTATCAGAAGGGACCATTCCCTGGAGAAGGATATCATGTTTGGTAGAGTGGAGGGTCAGTGAAAAGGGGAAGGCCCTCAACAAGATGGATTGACACAGTGGCTGCAGTTATGGGCTCAGGTAGAGCAAGGATCGTGGGGCTGGCAAAGGACCAGGCAGTGTTTTGTTCTGCTGTACATAGGGTCGCTATGAGTTGAAGATGACTCGATGGCACCTAACGACAACAACAACAACAACATTTCAGTATTATAGCACAGCCATACCTCATTTTATTGGGCTGTGCTTTATTGCACTTTGCAGATACTGTGTTTTTTACAGACTAAAATTTTGTGGCAACCTTACGTACAGCAAGTTTTTCAGTACTGTTTTTCCAACAGCATGTGCTCACTTTGTGTCTTTGTATCACTCACTGTCTGGTAATTCTCACAATATTTCAAACTTTTTCATGGTGCTATTGAACACCTAATAGACTACAGTACAGTGTAAGCATAACTTTTATATGCACTGGGAAACAAAAAAAAATTGTGACTCGCTCACTTTATTGTGATGTTTGCTTTATTGAAGTGGTTTGGAACTAAACACACAATATCTCCAAAGTTTGCCTCTACTTCACAGACTCAGTGTTAGCCCCTAATTAGTCAGTTATATTAGACCTATTAACTTCTTGCAGTCTATAAATGAGAAGATAGAAATGAATTAGTTCTAAGATTTCACCTCTACTTTTCTGTGTTTAAGGAGCTCTGGTGGTACAGTCCCTAAGGCTTTTGACTGCTAAATAGAAGTTTGGCGGTTCAAACCCACCAGCTGCTCCTTGGAAGGAAAGGTGGGCAATCTATGTCTGTAGCAATACTGCCTCGGAAACCCAAGGAGGGGTCACTATGAGTCGGATCTGACGCAAAAGCAGTGAGTTTGAATTTAAGGGAATACTATGAAAGTATTCTTTTCTGAATATATGCTAGGCAGGGGGACAGAATTACCTATCAAGGTTAAGGTTTGATAAAACCGTATCCACAGTGATTAAATATTATTGGAATTTGCATATAAGTCTATTTGGGCTTTTCAGTAAGCAAGTATGACTTTTAGGAATAGGCTAATTCTCATAAACATGGAATAATGATTTTCTTCATTTACATGGTAACAGTTGGCAAGAAGTTTAATAACAGCCTTTGCAATTACCGTATAGCACTAAAGTGAAAACTTTATATATGATACCTTGGAATTCTGTGCCCAGAATACAATTCTGTGTATTTTGTGTTCAACTTTCAGTTTGAGGTAAATGAATTAAATCTGAATAATTATCTCTGATCTTATTTTCAGTGTTTTTAGTAGTCAGTTCTTTAATCTCATGGCCTTTCTAGTATACCTGTATTTGTGAATCTGTTTCAGAATTGGAAAAAATATAAGCTAGCATTTCATAGGTGAATAATGACTAGTTATTAGCAACCTATGTTTAATTCATTCTTGTGATAAGCTTCTTTTCACTTTTTGTTTCATTCTTTTTCAAAGATTGTAGTGTATACCTAGCTTGACTCCTTTAGCTATGATTAAAGGGAGTTAGAGGTGCTATAGGGTAAAACGCCTACACTCTGCATGATTCTCTGAATTGCTTGGGATACTGGTTCCTCATTACCAGTCTGTTTGTGGACTGGAACTGGAAGCTGTAGTAGGCATTTTAGGGAGTTTTCATTAAGTTAAATTATTGAATTCAAGTGAAAAAAAATACATATGCATACACACACACACACACATACATATATATGTTTCTTCCATTGAAGTTGTATCCCTATTGTTCTTTTGGCCTGAAAATGCTGTTTAATGAAAAGTGGATGCTAGGTTTTATGTTAACATCTCTCTTAGTTTCCTAGGGGTACCGTGCAAATTACGACCAACTGGAGTGGGTGCTCTGGTGGCATAGTGCCTAAGGCATTTGACTGCTAACCAGAAGGCTGGCAGTTCAAAGCCACCAGACACTCCTTGGAAGGAAGACTGGGCAATCTACTTCCATAGAGATAACCAAACTCAATGCCTTCAAGTTGATTGGACTCATAGCGACCTCTCCTTGGGTTTATGAGTTAGTATCTCTATGGAAGTAGATTGCCCAACCTTCCTTCTGAGGAGTGGCTGGTGGCTTTGAACCGCCAGCCTTCTGGCTAGCAGTCAGATGCCTTAGGCGCACTATGCCACCAGAGCTCCTTCCATAGAGATACTGCCTTGGAAACCCAAAGAGGGGTTGCTATGAGTCCATTCGACTTGATGGTAGTGAGTTTTTGGTTTTGGTGGCTTAAAATAACAGAAACTTATTCTCACAGTTCAGGAGGCTAGAAGTCTGAAATCAAGGTATCAACAATGTTAGTTCCTTCTAAAGGATGCTGATGGATAGTCTCTTCTATGTTGCTCTCCTAGCTCCTGAGGGTTGCAACCGTTGGCGTCACTTGATTTGTTGATGCAAGTCAAGTCTCTGCCTTTGTCATCACATGGTGTTCTTCCCTGCTTGTCTTTGTGTCTGTGTCTCTTTTCTTCTTCTTAGAAGGACATCAGTTATATTGGGATTTAGGACCCACCCTGCTCCACTGTGACCTTATCTTGACTAATGACATCTGCAAAGATTCTATTTCCAGTTATAATCATTGCATCACAGATACTAGCAGTTAGAACTTCAACGTATCTTTTTGAAGGACTTAATTCAACCCATAACAATACCCTTATTGGTCAAATAAATAGGAGTTCTATGTCAATTTCCTCTATTTTTGTTGTTAAAACTTTCATGTTATTTTGAATGAACACATCTGGAAAGCAGTGGATTGTAGGATTCATTCTTTCACCAACTCTTTCATATTCAAACCCTTGTTTCTCTTCATCACAGTTTTCCAGAGGTCCTTAATTAATTTCTCCCTTGATTATTACTCTGATCTGCCCTCTCAAACAGTGCTGGGCATGCTTATATTCTTTGCCAACAGACTCTCTTTATGCCCTTCACTTCCCTTCTCTTAGGTGCCAGAACCCTTAGGATCCTGCAGCTGCTACTTTCAAATGGTGCCGCTCCCTGGCTCTCTTCCAGCATATGGTGTTTTGTTCATCACTCTACTGCAGGCTGCACCAAGGTCTTTATTTCTTTGATTAAAGGTTCTCATGATAAAATTAGTTAGCCAGGCTTGATTGACACTTTCCAAGGATATTTATGCTGGTGGGACAGGCAGGGTGACACTGATTGCTCTTTAATTATTAAGTTACATGGAGATATGTAACAGTGGGAAAAATCTGTTTTAGAAGAGAAAGAAGCTCAGTGGCATTTGGAGAAGGCATTTTTTATTTTGCAGCTGGCAGGTCTTTTTTATTTATGTTTTTTTGTTTTCCTTTGTTGATCAATCATAGCAGATAGATTGCTTGCATTCAGGAATCTGAAAGGTTAATGACATTGAGGGAGATTATTGACAGGAAAGCTAATTTGCTACATTTTCAAATTAGACATAGGTGAGCCACCCTTAGACTAAGCCAATCTTGTGTGTGGTCAGCTTAAGTTTCCTCAGTAGGAGGAATCAAAGAAATAGCAGCCCTTCTCTGACTTTGTTAACCAACCAGAAGAATTCAGTTCTTCTCCTAGGCTAGAGATGTGGGTGAACTGGGTGTTATGATGAGGGCATTATCAATCTGATGTTGATAACTTAGAAACCTGAAAAGTACAGACTGTTCCAGGACAAAGCCATCAAGAACACGGGTGAGTTCATTAGACTTATTGAGCAAGAGGGAAGACAAATGAAAGTCCCATGAGCAGTTGCCCTTGAGATCTGTCCTAAAGGAGAAGCTTAAATACTCTGAAACAATGATGTTCTATCTCAGTAGTGAAGTTTTCAGACTCCCAGCATGTAGGCAGTGTGAGGAGAGAGACTGTTGGAGAAAACAGTGGAATCTCTGTCACAAATCTTTAAGGTACTTGGATCTTGATGCTTTAGATGCAGTTTTACCTTAAAAAAAAAAAAAAAAAAAAGTGCTCAATGCCATCAAGTCGATTACAACTCGTAGTGACCCCCATTGGGTTTCCGAGGCTGCAAATCTTTATAGTAATAGATTGCCCTGTCTTCTTTCTGTGAGCGGCTGTTTGACCTTCTGGTGAGCAGCCAAAATGCCTTATCCACTATGTCACCAGAGCTGCTTGCAGTTTTACCTAGATAGAGAAAAAGGAAAAATAAAGGTTATTTTGAGGTTCCTGCTAAACATATGCTTTTCGGATATATGAAATGTACATACGAAATCAACTGTAGATTCTATCTAGCACTTCTGAGGTGGAATCTGAGATCCTATATTTTCAACAAACCTCTGAGGGGATGTCTCTGCTGCTGGTCTCAGGACCCAATTTTGAGTATCATTGTTAGACTTTTTATTCTTGCTCCTAAAACCCACATCCCAAAACCTACTTCCTGTGAGTTGGTTCCGACTTAACAAAGACCCTATAAAACCAAACCAAACCAAACCAAACTCACTGCTATCAAGTCAATTGCAACTCATAGCGACTCCTCCTTAGGTTTCTGAGGCAGTGTGTCTACAGAGGTAAATTGCCCATAAATTGCCTTGTAGGGTTTCCAAGGTAGTCTCTTTATGGAAACAAAGTGCCACATGTTTTGGGTTTGAACTTCTACCTTTCTGGTTAGCAGATGAGCTGTAACTCGTTCTTCTGTATATTTTGTCTTTGTACCATACACTTGAATACGCACATGCTATTCACAGTGAAGAAGTATATTATGCCCAGTGGTATATATACTTTAGTTTTATTATGGGAAGATTGCAAGCAGTGGTAATTCAGTCACAGAAATTTTGCTTTCTTGGTGGGAAAGCTGAATTCACTACCTGGCCAGAACACCTCAAACATAGCCACCACTGTCTCTCTGTGGAGGCTTGAGTGTTGCTGTGATACTGAACAGATTTCAGTGGAGCTTGCAGACCAAAGTGGACCAGGAAGAAAGTTCTGGTGATCTACTTTTGAAAACTCCAATGAAAACCCTGTAGATCATAACAGCCTGATCCTGCTGTGCATAGTGTCACCATGAGTCAAGGGCCAACTCAACAACAGCTAAAAACAACAACATGAGAATAATCATGATAGATAGTAGATATAAATAGGATCCAGATTAAAAACCTGCCAACTAACATACTTGAAATACATTCTGATCCGAAATCAAGTACTAATCTACCCAATGTTATTTGCAGACGTCTCAAGATGGTACCATTTTCACATATGTGTGACATCAGACAGCTGGGAAACATAATTCTGTGACAGATTTTGACACAGCACATAACATGTAGGCTTCATAAAACTTAATAGAAAAATGTGTTGTTTAACTACAGTCCATTTTTAATGAACAGATTGCAGTGTATCTAGTGGAATCAAACTGGGCTTTTTCTTGAGCGCTTTGGCAGTCTCCCCATCCAGGGAATTACCTAAGAGAGAGTGTGATCTGGTACTTGGTTGGTTATTGGTAATGTTATGTTATGTTATGTTTTCGGTTGGCCGTATTCAGCCCAGTGTTCTATTTTAGATCACGGGAAAAAAAGATACATTTCTTTACTACAATAAATATTTATCTGGTGAATCATTTCTGGAAGTGAGGGAATTACTGTGGTATTTTGAAATGGAAACACATCTTTTCAGAAGTGCATCAACAATGTGATCTCTGACTGTTTCAAATGGTAATTCCCCAGGCACTAAAAGTCTGCCAGAGTAGAACATCTGCTTCTAAGACATAGGCTTCTGCTGCGTTCCTCTCTGTGCACTTTTGTTTTCTTTTGCTTATTTTGTCAGTTTGTTAAATGCAGATTATATTTCATCAAGAACACTCAAGGAAAAACACTCAGAAAAGCAATATATTCTTTTTTTTCTCTTAGATTATATTTTGAGCTACTTATCCATTCAATCCAATCTTTTAGATCCTCTGCATCTATCACACAGCACAATGAATATTTATGTTCATACTAATCTTTCTGGACACTGAAAAGGCATATTATACAAAGATTCAATTACATTCACCACCTTACACTTCCTAGGGTGTGTGTGTATGTGTGTGTGTGTGTGTGTGTGTATAATTGATTTGGGTGAAAATTTACAGAGCAAATTCATTTTCCATACAACAGTTCAAATACACTTTGTCTCATGACATTAACTACAATTTACCCCAACGCAACAACTCCCCTCCCACTTCCTCCCCATAGTTAACTCTTCCAAGTGTCCATCTCTCCATGCACTCCCGCCCCCTGAGCTGTCTCCCTGTGCATAAACAGCCCTTGTTTCTCCCACGCTTGTTCTCTCCAAGGAGTGTATCTACCTCAGGTAAATGTTCAACTCCTATGCCTGTCTTCTGTTTGGCTGGAAGCCACAGGTGTGGTTTCAGTTCCAGACCTGAAGGGCAGCTAGGGTCCACAGTCCCTGTGGTTCCACCAGGCTCTATCAGACCAGCAAACCTGGTCCCTCCACCTTTTTTTTCCCAAATGATTTTGAGTTTTGTTCCACATTGTTTTCCCTCTCTATCCAGCATCTCCTACATAGGTGCCCCTCCGAGTGGTTGACAGTGGTAGCTGGGCACCATCTAGTTCTTCTGGTCTCATAGTCATATAGGCTGCGGACTGCATGGTTTACCAGTCGCTAGGACTAATTGCTTCCATGAGTCTTTGGTTTTCTTCCTTATTCTTTGCGTTGGACAAGGAGAGACCCATCGTTGTATCTAGATGGCTGCTTGCAAGCTTTTAAGATCTCAAAGTAGGAGGTGGAACAATGTTTTGTGTAGTATGTTATGCCAATTGAGCTTGATGTCTCTTGTGACTATGATCCTGAGCCCACCGGTTCAACTACTTGGTCCCTCTGGGTAGCTGGCTGTGACCAAGAAGTGACTACAACCTTGTCCCTTGTCACTCTACTATACACCCGAGAATTTTTACAGATCATACAAATATACTTATAGGACCATTGCCTGCCAACCCTATACGTGGTCTTGTGTACACTCCCCGCTTCATAGACATACATTATAGTTCAGCCTGTCTACCCATTTATCCACCCGTATACCCATGTTTGCCTTCACTGACAACGTAGTACTGTATGTGCAAAAGGGTTCATCTTTGTTGGTACCTCGCATGGACCTCTCTGTGTCTTCCTCTTCCTCAGTGCCACCATGTTAATCACTCACATTTCGTACATTCACCCACATCAGTACTCATCTCTACCTATCTAAAGAAAAGCAATATATTCTTCAAAAGTGAAATATTTTTTTAACAAAAGCTTTTAAATTTGTGTTATGACCTACAAATTCCCTAATGTGTTAAATTGTACCTTTTGATACATTTTATTCAAAGTGTTTTAAGTTTTCAAATTCCCTCCATATGCACTTTTCCCTGGCAGAATCACACTTAGATATGCGGAACTCTGTGTCTTTGGGCAGCGTGAGTAAATGGAGAGCCTGTGCCGGTGAATGGGAAAGTCTGAATGGGGAGGCCATTTAATCTATGACCTGGTCTTGCTGCTCTTTCAGTTGCTTCCAGTGAATGCAGATCACTTCTGACCTGCAGCCTATCATGTGACCAGGCTTACACTTACAAGGCTTCCTTCTACCTGACTTGCTGTTTTTATCTGGCACATTCAGCTACTTTTGCTACCTTTTTCTGAGAGGACCACAGAGTTGAGCACTTTCTCCTTTTTGCTACTGTGTTCTGATAGTATCTTGAATGTACCTCAGTTCTACAGCTACACTATGTGGTGGGATTGTGAGATTTTGTATCTAAGTACTCACTTAGACTAAATTCCCAGAGCGGAGGAGCCTAACTGGTATTCATTTTATATCCCCATTGCGGATTGTTGTGGCAGATCATAACAAGTTGTCAAAAAAATTAAAGTCATTGGAATTCCATGTATATGTAGATTGCAGTTTTCTGTAAATATAAAGTCATCTGAAAGCAAGGAGGACTAACATTTGTGCAAGCAAGACAGACTTTTTAGACGGAGAAATGACGAGCTATGTCCAAGAATAAGATATATCAGAAAATGAAAATACTAATTGGTAATGCATTTACTGCCTCATCTTTGAGCATTATTTGTATGTTTATTCATTTATTTATTTTTCCAGTTCTTTCAATATTTACTTCTTTCAGAAATACTAGATTAAGCATGAAATAATTAAGTGGAAGTAAAATTTGTATAAATTGGTATAAGATTCCTCTATCATACATGTATTTAACTGCAATTAAATGTCCACTCAAAATTATTGTAATGATGGTTGTGGTACAGCTGGGGACCAAAAAGAATTAGGCTAAGGCAGCACATGAGTGTGTATACTCAGTGTTGGTAAGTAAGGGATTATTAGTAGAACTTGACTTTTAAAAAGAGACCCCAATGAATAGAACTAGACAAGCCAACATTCAGGATGATTTCTTATCTAGACACATGTCAAATCTAGTTATGTTAAAGCATCTTCAGAAAATACATGATTTAAATGGCAGCTCATTTAAAAGGCTCTGCTCTAAAATCTATAAGCCTTTCAGGTTTTGCTTATATTTTACTTACTTATAATAAAAGGGAGGAGCTCTGGTGGCATAGCACCTAATGCATTTGACTGCTAACCAGAGGCTGACAGTTCAAAACCACCAACCACTCCTTGGAAGGAAGGTTGGGCAATCTACTTCTGTAGTGATACTGCCTCGGAACCCCAAGGAGGGGTCACTATGAGTCAGATCCGATTCCATGACAGTGCATTTGCATTTATAATAAAAGGGGATTCTCTGACTTTAAGAAGTGGAAAATTAAATCTATTGGTTTGTCGGTATAAATTAGTGGATTAGCCTAATGGTATTTTCACAGTTCAGTTCTTGGTGTGGTTATGTAATAAGTATGTTTGGGGATTTAACCACAGCAAATTCTGATCCAAATCTGGGTAGGCTGCTTTCCAATTACTGTAGTTCCTATTTCTACTAAAAAATCTTTCTTGGTTGGTTTGTTTTAGAATCAGAGAAAATATAGAGTATAGAAAATATATAATTTCCAGTATAAAAATATTTGCTAGATTAGAAATGGGAGCTCTGGTAGCGTAGTGCCTAAGGCGTCTGACTGCTAACCAGAAGGCTGGAGGTTCAAACCCACCAGCCCCTCCTCGGAAGGAAGGTTGGGCAATCTACTTCCGTAGTGATACTGCCCTGGAAACCCAGGGAGGGGTCGCTATGAGTCAGGTCTGACTTGACATCACATAACAACAACAACAACAGATTAGAAATAAGGTTTTAAAATGTTTTTGACCCACAAACCAAGGGCTCATTTACTTGCTTATAATGGCAGAAAGCACAGGGTCCTAGTCTTTCAACTTTAATGTTGATGGGGATAATATATTTGTAACACTACTAACACTACAGGAGCTCTGGTGGCATAGTGCCTGAGGCATTTGACTGTTAATCAGAAGGCTGGTGGTTCAAACCCACCAGCAACTCCTCGGAAGGAAGGTTGGGCAATCTACTTCCATAGTGATACCTCTTCGGAAACGCAAGGAGGGGTTGCTATGAGTCGGGTCTGTCTTGACAGCACATAACAACAACAAATATATATATGTATGTATATATATAATATATAAGTATGAGATCTGGTATATATAAAATACAAATCATCATGCATCTGATAAACTAAACCAAAATATAATTGAATCTAATCCTCTGGTCATATGTAACTATGTTGTTGTTGTTGTGTGCCTATATGTATGTATATATAAAATATATAAGTATGAGATCTGGTATATATAAAATACAAAGCATCATGCATCTGATAAACTAAACCAAAATATAATTGAATCTAATCCTCTGGTCATATGTAACTATGTTGTTGTTGTTGTGTGCCGTCGAGTCGGCCCTGACTCATAGTGACCCCTCCTTGGGTTTCCGAGGCAGTATCACTACGGAAGTAGGATTGCCCAACCTTCCTTCCGAGGAGTGGCTGGTGGGTTTGAACCGCCAGCCTTCTGGTTAGCAGTCAAGTGCTTTAGCCACTATGCTACCAGAGCTCCTATGTGTAACTATAGATTCCTTTTATGATATTGCTCTTGTAATGAGTTCCTGGGTGGAACAAATGGTTAAGCACTCCACTGCTAGCTGAAAGAATTGGTGGTTCGAACTGCCCTGAGGCACTTAGAAGATAGGCCTGAGGATCTGCTTTTGATAGGTCACAGCCTTGCAAACCCTATGGAGCAATTCTGCTCTGCGCACATGTGGTCATCATGAGTCAGAATCAATTTGACACCATCTAACAATATCAAGATAAAGAATACATGTACTAATTTTGTGATGTACATGTGATGTACTAATTTTTCTATATAACTGTCTAGGAGCTATCATCTTCCTAAAACTAATGTAACTTCCATTTTTTAGGAGACTTTTATAAGATAATAATAATAGCGCTCTGGTGGCGTAGTGCCTTGGGCATTTAACTGCTAACCAGGAGGCTGGCAGTTCAAACCCACCAGCCACTCCATGGAAGGAAGACTGGACAATCTACTTCCGTAAAGATGTACTGCCTCAGAAACCCAAAGTGGGGTTGCTATACGTCAGAATCAACTCAATGGCAGTCAGCTTGGTTTTGGTTTTTCAGTATTATAAAGGTGAGGAGGTCTGGTGGCACAGTGGTTAAGATATTCGGCTGCTAACCAAAAGATTGACAGTTGGAGCCCACCAGCCACTATGTGGGAGAAAGAGGAGGCAATCTGCTTTGTAAAGATTTACAGACTTGGAAACCTTATAGGGAAGTTGTGCTTTGTCCTAAAGTGTCACCATAAGTTGGAATTGACTCAATGATAGTGGGTTTATAAAGAAGGTATAAGGTACCCCTGATGGTGTAGTGGTTAAGTGCTTGGCTGCTAATGGAAAGGTTGGCAGTTCAAACCACCAGCAACTCTGCTGGAGTAAGATGTGGCAGTCTGTGTCCAAAAAGATTTATAGCTTTGGAAACCTTAGGGGACCATTCTTTTCTGTCCTGTAGGGATGCTATGTGTTGGAATCAACTTAATGGCAGTGGGTTTTTGTTTATTATAAAAGTACAGCAAAAAGTCAGCAAGTAGATTCCCAGATCTACAGCCTTTATTCTGTTTAAGCAGTTCATGGATTACAGTCTTAACTGTTTGACTCTTGCCTTCTCTGTTTTTTATTGCACAAAATGTGAAATTATGATTAAGTGCCCTATTTTGAAGGAAGGATCTAAAACTCACTGATGTCTCATATGTGGATGTACTGTGGTTGAATGGCCATTACTTTTTAGACAATAGGAGAATCAATGGTGAGTTAACTAGATTGGGGTTAGTACAACCAAAAATCTTTTTGACTTGAAAGTCAATGCAGTATGGTTGTCAGCAAGGCCCATCAGAGGATGGGGGATGTTGCAGGGAGTCTGGAAATATAGTCAGTTACCTATAGCACATTTCATGTTTGTCTGACAAAATCAATATAATGATTTTTTTTTTCCTTGTTGAAATAGCAAAATTTAAAGAATTAAAAGAAAAGCCATTTTAGTAATCCTGCTACCCAGAGGTTACTAGTTTTGATGTCTTTTTTTTTTATATATCCTATATTTTTTATTTCTGTATTTTCTGTAATGTGATATTTAGCTTTTTAATAGAATGAAGATTGTACTAGGTATATTATATTAACACATATTTAAATAGATTTTAAAAATATTTTTGTGTGTGTGATTTTGGAGAAAATTTACATAGCAAATCAGATTTTCATTTAACAAGTTCTATATATATTATTCAGGAGCTCTGGTAGTGTAGTGCCTAAGGCACTTGACTGCTAATTAGAAGGCCGGCAGTTCAAACCCACCAGCGACTCTTCGGAAGGAAGGTGTTGGGCAATCTACTTCCATAGTGATACTGCCTCGGAAACCCAAGGAAGAGTTGCTATGAGTTGAGTTCGACTCGAAGGCACATAACAACAATAAAAACATATATTATTCAGTGGCATTAGTTATACTTTACAAAATGTATCAGCATTTTCATTATTTCCATTCTGGTGGTTCTGTTTTTATTAATCAGCTGGTTTGTTCTCCCTTTAACCTTCTCATCTTTGGTCTAGGGTAATTGTTGAGTGTCTCATGCAGATGATTGTTTAGGGGAGCATAGTACTTATGGCTGTTTTATGAGCCACTCTTTTAGCTGATAGGTAACCTCTGGGAGTGGTTTAATGAGTATCCCAGGGCAGTAGACTTGGGGGTTCCTCTTGTATCTACAGGTCCAGTAAACTTGCCTTTTTAAGGAATTTGTGTTCGCTCTACATTTTTTCTCCCATTTTATCTGTGGCCATCTCCTGTGACCCTGGGTGGAAAGGTCAGTAGTGGTAGCTGGGCACCATCTTGTTCTTCTGGTCTGCAGGTAGGGGAGGCTGTGGTTCATGTAGGTTGGTATTCCTGGAGGTTAGTTTCACATTTCAGTCCTTATTTTCCTTCTTTCTCCTTTGTTCCAGATGTGTAGAAGCTAAAGTTATGTCTTAGATGGCCACTTGCAAGCTTTTAAGATTCCAGACGCTACGCTGCTCACCAAACTAGGATGTAGCTTGATCCTATAGATAGTAGAAATCCTTGAAGAAAATGTAATTTTAGGAAACTTGCTAACTGTATTCTACCAAGTATAAGGAAAAGAAATCATCCAGGAAGTGTCAAAAATGATAAAAAGTAGGTAATGTAACAAGTATAAGATAATTAAGAATTTTCCTTCTGTGCTTGGGACAGAAATTGAAAGACAAGTGACCAATTGTACCCTTTGAATTTCTATATTTAAAATATAAGTGGAGAGTCAGGAACCATAAGTAATGATGTTCTTTTTTGGTAGACTACTCGGGATTGAAAAGGACCAAAAAGTGGTTCTAGTTTGTTACCGTTTCAGGCAGTTTTGTTTTGCTGCGTACGATGAGCCTCCCACCCCCCCCCAAACAAATCACTCTAGATCATAAAAGTGTAGTTTGAATTTGAATTGTTTCTTTTTCTTTTGAGAAAGAACCTAAGAAAGAAAGTCAAATAAAGAAAACAAAATCCTGCTGTGTTCTAGTTGCTTCCCCACAGGAATATCATAGCAAATACAGGTTGCCACTCAGTAAGTCACTATATTTTGGAATGTGAGTAGTTTTTTTTTTTGTCTCAAGTAATAGAGTGGTCTCCATTTTCTTTCTTTCTTTGTTTCCTTCCCCTTTTTCTCTCTCTTTTTCTTAGATTTGCTTTATGAAAGGACACTTGTTAAAGATCAGGTTTAATCAAAATAGGTCCAGTACTAAAGACAAAAAAGGGTTTTCTTAATTGAAGTAGACATTGTTAAGCTTGTAAACCAGATGAAAGTATGAGTGATCATATCATATAGTAGTAGATTTTTATAATAAATTTTCCAGATAAAATGTTTGTTGAAATCATCAAAGGGATGTTGTTAATTCTACCTTGGTATTACTGTACAGTTAAAATAACTGGCATTTAAAACAGAACCTTTTTGAAAGGATGAAAGCTTTATTGAATATGCTGAGATAAGGTTTATTACACTATTTCCTTTCATCCAAACTGCTGTCATAATCTTAGGAAATTTCAAAAGCTATATAGATGACCTAATTCAACCCTGTAGCCACCCATTTCCTGGCCTACTCCACTTCCACGCTTCTGTAGCTACCCCTTGCAGGACAATATTCTGGTCAAACTCATCACCTCAGACTTTGGAAACTCCTCTGTCTCCCTCACTGACTCTCACCTTTCCTTCTTGTGGTTCTCTTTCAGCTTCACTCCCATCACATGGTTCTTTAACTTTGAAGGTCTCTAAGCCCCTTTATTCTCCCCCAACCCCCAGCCTACTAACTTTCTCAATTCACAGAAAAATCAGTTTGAAAACTTGACAGTTTGACTCTATAGTATTTCCCAATGTCTATCTCCCCTCTCTAACCCTAATCTTAAGCTTTTTTGTTTAGTTATGCCTTCATCATCCTTATGAAGTCTCTCTACCTCTCATCTTGCCATCCTGACTTTTTTTCCTCCAAACAACTGCCCTGATGAGTTCTCAGAGTCAAATCTGACTTTTCCATTGGCTTCCTGTCTCTCACAGGATGAAGACCTATTCCATATCATATTGCAGGCTTTGGATGTTTGCCAGGCCTCCTCTTCATCTCCTGAACCCACATTCTGCACCCCAGCAACATTAATCTGATTGTAACTCTGCTGCATGTGTTGTGCTGTTTCCCGCCTTCGTGCTTCATCTCAACTTCAGCCCACAACGACTCCTTCTCTCTGTATTCATGCTAACTTCTGTCTGCCTTTGAAATCTCAACTTACATGTTTACTTACTTCAGGAAGCCTTGTACCCAAACCTGAAATAGGTGTGTATTCTCAGTGCTCCTAGAACTCCCTGCTGTCTTTACTTCCACCATATTGTATTAAAAAAGATCACTTTATGTCTGTTTTCCCCATGATATATACGATACATTGTTTAATGGTAGCATTGTGTCATCTTCATCTTTATTTCATCAGTGCTTAGATCAAGCCTCATATATAAACCAAAAACCAAATCCATTGCCATCGAATTGATTCTAATTCACAGTGATTCATTGAGTTTCCAAAGTGGTAAATCTTTACAAAAGCAGATTGCTCATATATACTAGGCACTTACTGATTTGCTGAATAAATGACTAATTGACTGGATTAGTTAAATATTTGCCCATTATTTGCTGTTTATAGAATTCTGAAAGGCCATACATACTGCATGAATGGTAATTCTAACCTTATTATTAAGAAGGTCATCAATCTGTGGGCAAGAATGCTATCTGGGAAAAAGAAGAAACCCTGCTATGGTAATTTTTTTCTAATTTTGAACAGAAGTGGGAAGTAGAAGTAACAACAATAATAAAAACCCCAACTTATAAAATATATTTTTTAAAATTATGTGTTAGATTTTTTACCTTCATATTTTATTTTCTCTTCACAACAACTTAGTGAGACAGGCATTTTTATTTAAGATTTCTGAGGTGAGAAAACTGATTCAGAGAGGTTATGTAATTTATCCAAGACTACCGGCAGACTAATAATTTAAATCCAGAACTCTGAAACTCCAAGGCCAAATTCTTTAATTAAATGAAATTGAAAATTAAGCAAAATATATTTTGACTCTTTCCTGGGACTTTCTCAAAGGACATTACTTTTGAACATCAGGAAAATAGGTTGCTCTTCAAATCATAGATGTATCATTGCATGTTTGAATTATGTTTAAATAAGACATTTGTGAATTATCTATTTAAAAATGGATCTATTCCAGTTAGTTGGCCAAGTAGCTACCTATCTTCCAAATTTCCTGGCATAGCCAAGTGAGTGCCTTCAGCACAGCATCAGGCTGGTGAAACATCTCCATGAGTATTCTCTCAATTCCTGAAGCCTTGTTTTCCACCAGTTCCTTCAGTGCAGTTTTGACTTCTTCCTTCAGTACCATTGGTTCTTGATTATACGCTACCTCCTAGAATGATTGACTATCAACCTATTCATTTTGGCACAGTGCTTCTGTGTATTACTTCCGTCTTTTTTTGATGATTCTTGCGTCATTCAGTAGTCATTAAATAATTGTTCAATATTTTGCCCGTAGAATCTTTTAGTATTGAAATTTGAGGCTGAATTTTTCCTTCAGTTCTTATAGCTTGAGAAATGCCAAACATATTCTTCCCTTTTGGTTTTCTAACTCCAGGTTTTTTCACATTGCATCATAAGACTTTGTCTTCTCGAGCTGCTCTTTGAAATTTTCTGTTCAGCAGTTTTATTTCATCATTTCTTGCCTTCACTTTAGCTACTCTCTTCCAAGAGCAAGGTTCAGAGTCTCTACTGACATTGATTTTGGTCTATTCTTCCTTTCTTTTCTTTTTAATGACTTTTAGCTATCTTCCTATGTGATGTTCTTGCTGTCTTCCTCTAACTCCTCTGGCCTTTTGTAATTTGTATTTAGTGCATAAAATCTATTAATCAGATGGTCACTAAATTCAGGTGGGATATAGTCAAGGTCATATGTTGGCTCTAGAGGACTTACTTTATTTTTTTAGCTTCAGCTTGAACTTGCATATGAGCAAAACAATCAGCTCCTGGCCTTGTTTTGCCTGATGATACTGAGCTTCTCCATTGCCTCTTTCCACATATGTGGAAAGATAATGTAGTTGATTTTATTTCTGTGTATTTTTATCTGGTGAGGTCCTCCTGTAAAGCTATCATTTATGTTGTTGAAAAAAGATATTTGCAAAGAATAAGTCACTGGTTTTGCAAAATTCTATCATGTAATCTTTGGCATTTTATCTATGACCAAGACCATATTTCCTAACTCCAGTGCTTCTTTGTTTCCAACTTTAGCATTCCAATGAGCAGTAATTATCAATACATCTTGATTGCATGTTTTGTCAATTTCAGATTATAGAAGTTGGTAAATATCTTTAATTCTTCATTTTTTGCTTTGGTGGTTGGTATGTAAATTAGAGTAATAGTCATATTAACTGGACTTCCTTGTAGATGTATGGATACTATCCTATCTACTGACAGCATTGTTCTTCAGAATAGAACTTGAAATGTTCTTTTGATGAGTGTGATGAATTTTGGGTCTAGGAATGTTCAGTAATGTTTCCCATATCAATTAAGGAAACTGCTTCTTTGCTTTATGCCATTTTGGCTTATAAAAGATTTCACAGGCACACTCTGTATTTGTGTAGCAGGAGAAACCTCTGTATATACACACTTTACGGTTAAGTAGTAAATTAGTTGGGGGCTCTAATAGCGTAGTGCCTAAGGCACTTGACTGCTAACCAGAAGGCTGGCGGTTCAAACCCACCAGCCACTCCTCAGAAGGAAGATGGGGCAATCTACTTTCATAGTGATACTGCCTTGGAAACCCAAGGAGGGGTCGCTATCTCAACGGCACATAACAACAACAACAGTAAATTAGTTATATAGTTAATCATGATATAGTTATGTAATTACTAGTGCATTTAGATTCTAAGTTGAAAAAATAAAATGTTACTATTTCTGGTTTTAAAATTTCAACTTGCAGACCCATTTGATCAAGCATCCAAAATGGGTAATCATTGGCATTATGCTTCAGATTTAGATCTAAGAAGTAAAAATGAAAAACATTTGGATCTGATTAAAGAACAAAGAAACAAGGGGACAGGGAACAACCAGTTCAGAAAATAAAGAACAGTTGGCTCACCCTAATTACAGCCATCTTGATTTTCAGTTTCCTTCTATATCTAAAAATTGGATGGTTGGTGAAATAGTAACCTTTTGGCCTAATTGTTGTTGTTGTTGTTTACTGTCGAGTTGACCCCAACCTTCCTTCTGAGGAGTGGCTGGTGGGTTTGAACCGCCAGCCTTCTGGTTAGCAGTCAAGTGCCTTAGGCACTGTGCTACCAGAGCTCCCTTGGCCTAATTAGGGAAGTTAAATTTATTGCAGATTTCCTGAAGTGACTTTATGCTCTTCTTTATATCTCAGAAATGAGTTACATTTTGCTTTTCTTCACAAGTTTTTCCTTTGAGTAAATAACAATTCACTTGCCATTTCTGAATGCTGCATACCTTATATCTACCATCATTTAACTGAGGATGTGTTGACATAATGTAGAAAATAAGGTCACCCACAACAGTTCAACTAATTGTAAGACTTTTACTCTTGGATCACATTGAGTTGGGCAGAAATGCAGATGAATCTTAAGAAAATGAAGAAATATCACGTATAAGTAACAGTTTTGCAGCTTATTCATTATTGCTTTTCAGACACTAAAATAAGGGCTTCATCATGAATGCCTTAATTTATTCTGTATTCATTTTATTTAGGAAATTATAGATTATAGGTTTCCTTTGTAAATGTTTTTAAAAGAGGAAACATACCTATTGACCTTATTGGTATGTCCGTTGTATGTAGTCTTGTTGCTCTCAGATAGTGTGTGTGTTTATTATTTGAGAGTAGTTAAAGCAAAAGTACACCAGAAAAAAATGGGGAAATGAACCATAACTTTCACTGTCAAAAGTCTGTTCAAATACTATGTGGTTTCATATTCATTGCAAATTTGCTGGGTTTTTCTGTTAATTTTCCTCAATCCCCAGAGCAGTTGTCACTATCTATATCTGCCATCTTCCTCAAAAAAGTAGCTGATGTTTCAGGGTGGAAATATATTCTATGTGTATCTATTGAGCTAAATGATTCTGAGTAAACTGGAATTGGAAGCAAGGTCAGTTTTTAAAAGGCCACTCTTTATTTAGTATTTTTTTGTTTCAGTTATTTCTTTAAAGTCTAAACCTGTTGCTGTCAAGTTGATTGTAACTCGTAGCAACTCTATAGGACGGAGTAGAACTGTACCTTAGGGTTTCTAAGACTGTCATCTTTGTACAAGCAAACTGCCACATCTTTTACCTGCGGAGTGACTGATGAGTTTGAACTGCCAACCTTTTGGTTAGCAGTTGAGTGCTTTAGCCACTGCACCAACAGGGTTCCTTCTTTAGTGTCTAGCACAGGAAGTCTTGACTGATAAACATAATTAATGTTGTAAACTTACAAAAGTATTGGTATGACTGAAGTGATAACACTGTTTTGAAGTCTGAATCATATTTTAAATAAATGTCAGAATCCCCAGAACTTTAGATGGAAATTAGAGTAGAGGGGACACCTGTTTTCCTTTCTATTCCAATGCATTATTCATACTATCACAACTTTTTCTTTCTAAAATAGAGATTTTATCATGTCTCTGCTCATTTTAATCCATTTTGCTTCACATTCCTTATAAAACTAACTCTTAACCAGAGAAACACATTCAAATTCGGCAGGATCCTTCTAAAATTTGCCCATACCAGGAATCTATCATCAGAATTTGATTTTTATAGAGGACTGGCAAGTGCAACTGGTAAAACTTTACCCGTTGATTCAAATGTCTCTTTGTGACCTTTCACAACCAGACTTTCTCATCCTGTCTTGTCATTTCCTCTTGTTACCTTCTCCTCTTCACTAGGTATGTCAAATTAGATACTATAAAAATACTTAGTTCCATTTCATACCTCTTTACCTTTGTACATTTTGTTCCTACATCCTAAAACACTTTTGCCTCTCTTTACTTCTCTCCCTCTAGGACTTTCATCTGTCAGACAACTACTTATCTTTCTAGATTATCCTCTGATGACAAATTGTTCCTTACTCCCTCAGGTGGAGATTATCACTCCATCTTTTAAGTTTTTGTGGTTAGCATTTATATTCAATTGTGATTTTTTTTTTCTAATTTTAGGTGTACATGTCTCCTATTAGACAATGAGATCAATGATATCACACAATCTATTTTGTTTATGCCTATATTAAATGAATATATGGATAAGTAATAAAATGATCTGTTAGAAATGTGAATATATGTTGTTTTTAATGAACATTTTGTCTAGGGGCATTATTAAGTTGAAGTAGCAGTGACCACATCAAGATTAAGTAAATACTGTGCATAATTTCATGTGTCTTAATATCCATTCTTGTTCAAACTTACATGCATATATGTATATTGAATTTTTCCCTTTTGTGTCTACAGAAGAAATCTCACAAAACTCTCCCTCATCTTCAGTCATATGCTGGCGGAAATCAAAGCAATCTTTCCCAATGGTCAGTTCCAGGGAGATAACTTCCGTATAACAAAAGCAGATGCTGCTGAATTCTGGAGGAAGTTTTTTGGAGACAAGTAAGCAAAAATTGTTCATATTGTTTGGATATATCTTTGAAATATAACCTAGTCCTACCTCCCTTTCCACATGGTGTAGATTTTACTTGTGTATTTTGGTAGTGCACTTGAGTGTTTTTGTTAAGTGTTTGATCAGTAATTTTTCTGTTTAAGCACCAAAAGTATGCCTCAACATTTTATCACTGATTAGTTTTAAGAAATTGAAAAGCAAATATTAGTTTATATAGCATTCTTTTAGCAAGGATTTATTGAGTTAGCTTAGATATTTGATATATGTAAGTTTTTTTTATTATAGCTTTTTGTGTGTATGGTTTGTTGAAAATTGACACACTAAACTAGGTTCCCATTTAACAATTTCTATATATGTTACTCAGTGACATTGGTTACATTTTTCACAATGTTTCAATATTCTCATTATTTCATTTTGGTTGTTCCATTTCCATTAATGTAGTTTTCCATGCCCCTCCTCCCCCTTTTTTAACCTTCTCATCTTTTCTTTAGGGTAAATGTTGACTGTTAGATCTCATATAGTTGATTTTTAAAGGAGTACAGTATTCCTGCATGATATTGTCTTATGAATTCATCAGTTATTTATCTGAAAAGTGAACCCTGGATGTGTTTCAGTACAGTTTAAAGGGTATCTCAGGACAGTAGTCTTAAGGGTTCCTCTAGTCTCTGCTGGTCTGGTAAGTCTGGCCTTTTTTTTTTTTTTTTTTTTTAAGAATTTAAGTTTTGTTCTACATTTTTCTCTCATTCTATCTGGGATTATATGTTTGTTGCTAGTCAAAATGGTCAGTAGTGGTAAGCAGGCACCGTCTAGTTGTTCTGGTCTCAGGATAGATGAGGCTATGTATGGTTCCTGTAGGCTATTAGTCCTGTAGACTAGTTTCTTCTTTAAGTCTTTGGTTTATTTCTTTCGCTTTTATTCTAGATGTGTTGAGACCAGTAATTGTGTCTCAGATGACAGCTTGTTAGCCATCTAAGACTCTACTCCCCAAACTGGGATGTAGAACACAAAGTTTGTGAGCTACATTATGCCAATTAACTGAATTGTCCCACCAGACTATGGTCCTAAGCCTTTGTAGCCCATAAACCTATCCCACAAGGTATTTGGTTGTATCTAGGAAGTGTTTGTAACTGTGCTCTTTATGTACTTTATTTTATATACAAATAGATATGCTGCATACACATACATGTATGTATATATGTCTGTACATATACCTATACTTGCCCCCGTAAAAACACATAGATCTTCCTATATACACATGTATGCATACATATCTACCCATGTAACCACCAATTAACCCATATTTTTTGGTTGTTAATCCTGCTATTGCAAAATGTGTATGTTATAACTTTTACCAAAAGCGACCCTTATTTTTAGTGTCCTCATTTATCTTGATTAAGTTGTGCATACTTCACTCGCATTCAGCCATTGCCTTTCTTATCACCGAAATAATAAGTGTACTATCTAAAGAGTGATTCCCCCTTTCTTCCCCTCCTGACTTCCTATAACTTAGTACATACATTAAACAGGTATACAAAATAAAAGGCAGAAAAGAATGCATATTTTAAAAATAGTTACATAAATAGTTTGCTTTGAGAATTCAGAGAGGGGAATAGGCTTGTAGTAATCTGAGAATGCTTCCTAGAGGAGGTGGTATGTAAGCTTGGTTAAGATCTGAAATTGAGATGAAAGACCCTTGCATCTTGATTCAGGTTTTCTTTTTATTATTGTACAGAAAATATACATGTGTGAACAAAATATAGAAATGAATATAATTTTATCAGAAAGCTGCATTATATAGCCAGATAAAGATATTTTTCTCTTTAGGTACTTCCTATTGAGATAAAAACTCAACATGAGCTTTATAAATAATAGGAATTGAATGTCTGAGATCAGAGTTCTTTAAATGAAATTTGCAAAACCTTTGTTGGAATCTCTCAGTGATTTGATCAAGAACTGAGGAAAAGCATTCCCCAATAACCTTTTAATAATCCCCTTAAATCTGAGAGCACTCTCAGAATACCTTTGAATGAAGGCTGAACCCTGACAGACTTAAGGAGGAAAAGAGATTGGCTGCACTTTGTGTTTTCCCCTGTATTTAAAAGTCTGTCTTTATCCCCTTGCTAACAAAATTAGCCATATGAAATGCTGAAAGACACTTTTGATGACTTAGTTGCTACAACAGATGATGAATAATTATAACATTTCTTTTTACTTTTTCACAAAATATTATGTTTATCTGTAGCTATCACCGTGATTACAACATACTTACATAGAACAGTGCACATTTTATTAGATATATAACCTTTTTGGTTTAGAAGATTTTTAAAGTCTATTTCTCTATAACTGACTCCAGGGCAACTGGTTTATACTAACATACATACAGAATTGTTTTTAGACACTAGAAGAGAAAATACCATTATTGCCATTAACTTGGACATTTGGTGTTCCAGAAACTTAGCTATTTGTAATGTTCTATATCTATTCACAAATTAGGAATTAATTTTTTTTTATTAAAGATTCATCATCTGAATTAGAATAACTGCCAAGAGTATGCTAATTAAATATTTGTGCATGGTAGAAAGCAGAAAAGAATTGCTGAGTTCCAGGAGTAAGAACTGAGAGGATTTCCTGCAGTTGTAGCACATGTATTAACAGTTATGAACGTACTGCAACCAGTTGGTGAAACTTAGAAGCAAACTTTATCTTACAAGTTTAAGAATATCTCTTAAGTTCTCTTTGAAAACTGAAAATTCTGATGAGTTAAAAAATTCTGTTGACTTTTCATAAGGTCAGTAAAAGATGAAAAGATTCATGCTGTTTTCAAGAGGGGAGTTTGGTTTGCTGGCACCTCAAGCCACAGAGAATTATGCTTTTGAGACATCTTTTTCTTTATTTATAACCATAGACATCAAGGATCTGAAATTTCTGTTCAACTGATACGCGAGTGAAATCACTATTAAATCAAATGGGAGCTTCTAGAAATACTGTGGGAGCTCTGGTAGCATAGTACCTAAGGCACTTGACTGCTAACAAGAAGGTTGGCAGTTCAAACCCACCAGCCACTCCTCAGAAGGAAGATGGGGCAATCTACTTCCGTAGTGTTACTGCCCAACCCAAGAGGGGTCACTTTGAATTGAGTCCTACTTGACGGCACATAACAACAACAACAACAACAGAAATACTGTAATATTTTCCCTGCCTTCCAAATCTTTTAACTCTGCCATATTTTCAGATTTGAGAAAGCTCCTCAATTTTTCAGCATGTTTCTATTTAGAATGAGAGCCAAATGTTAAGCTACTTTTAGAACTTATACAGATGTCTGTAGTCACTGAAATTAATATTTCCTCTATTAGATCATTAGAGACATTAGAGAAACCATCTTTTCGTTCTCCATGGCTTTTCACCTGGTAGTTTCATAATATTTTATTGAGTAAATGTACAGATGTATGATGTTACCTTTCTAAGGGTTGAATTCTCTTAATTATTGTCTAATGCTAGTTGGTATTTTCCTATAACTTAGTTCTCTTATTGAAGCATTCCTGTTATTTGTTCTGCTGTACAATGAGGCCATGTAAGAATGCTTTTCAAATGCTTTTAAAATGGAAAGCAGAATTGTTTCCAAAAACAGAATGATTGAGAGGTTGGTTCTAAAAACGGTCAGATTATGATTTTTACAAAACAGCTCTTAATTTAATTACTGTGATTTTCTTTAAAAAGGAAGCAGAATCAACATGAAAATATTGGAGTTACATTGAAGTTGAGTACAAGCTGTTAAAAGGACTTTGAAAAACTTGTACGGACAATTTTCTGATTGAGACTTCGTAAAACAGGGAGAAGACAAAAAAAAAAAAAAGGCAACATATGTCTAATGCCTCATTTCAGTGCTTCTCAACTTTGTAAAGTCAGGGCAGAGCCTACCTCTCTGCTCAGGGCCCAAGCTCAGGGTTGGAGAGGCTCCAGGGGCCCTGGCTAAGGGAATTAATCATATTTAATGTGTCAGGAAGAACCTTGGTGGCACAGTGGTTAAAGCTTTTGTCTGCTCACCGAAAGGTAGTTCAAACCACCAGCTGATATGAAGGAGAAAGATGTAGCAATCAGCTTCCATAAAGATTTACAGCCTTAGAAACCCTTTGGGCAATTCTGCACTGTCCTATAGGGTCACTATGAGTTGGAATCATCTTGATGGCACTGGGTTTGCTGGGAGTTTGTCGGGGTAGTGCAAATTGTTAAATTCTCAATTATTAGCTGAAAAGTTGAAACCCACCCAGATACATCTAGGGAGGCAGGCCTGGTGGTCTGCTTCTGAAAGGTCACAGCTTTGAGAACCCTGTGGAGTAGTTCTAATCAGTACACAGGAGGTCACCATGAGTTGAATAGGCTCTATAAGTACTAACAAAAACAACATTATGTTAGGACAAATTAATTGGGAAATTTTGCATTTATTAGATTTTTATTCTAATTAACCTTTTAGGAGTTCAATCATGCTTTTTCTTTCTTGGTCTCTTAACCCAGGATGTAGCAGAAATATCTAGCAAAAGAGAAGTGACCATATTGAATAAATATTTTTCAGTAAATTCTGCAAAATGAAACCAAGACCATCTGATTCTAAGCACTAGGGAATAGAAGTTTATAATTCAGAAATTTTAAGCATGAGGCTCAAAAACTATATTACGTTCTGTTTTAAAAATAAAATGACACATTAATGTCATTAGACAGTCTTTTGCTAATCTAGTCAGGAAGCAGTTCTCAGGATACTAATGCTAAACACTTCTTGACATTGAGGACATTTAGACATGAATTTCCAATTAAATGACATGAATTTCCAATTAAATGACCACATGGACCATAGATTATAACTTCAGAATCCTCTTATATAGCCTTTCCTCCTCACCCTTACTTTACTTCAAGTTCATTCTCTGTATTATTGCAACAGCCTTCTGACTGGTCCCTCTATCTTCAATAACACCCTATCTAATTGTTCTTCTTAGTGTGACCAGTGACCTTTATAAAACGCAAAGCTAATCATCTCAATCTTTTGCCCGAAGTTCTTTCATGAATCTTTATTGATTCTGGGTTAAAGTCTAAAAATCTCATTAAAATGACAAGCTTTAGGAATGGTTTTTCTGACTTCATCTCTTTGTACTCAGCTAGCGAATCCTCAAAGAAACAAATAAAACCAAGTGCTCATCGCTCCTATTTCCTAATGTATTTTTTCATAACTTGATATCTTCATTTCCTTAATTTGCATTAATTGCTTGGCAAGCTATTCATCTATACCCAACCTAGTGCTGCCTGTTTATACACTTTGCTTAACTACCCCAATCTAAGGTGGATATCCTCACTCTGTACTGCCAGGTTCCCATGCCCACATCTGTCATACCATATTCAAATGACTTGCTGACATTATTGTCCTTCCCAGTAGACTAGAAAGCTTCCTAGAAGACAGGGACTGTTTTTGTTCCTTGGATCCTGGTATATTCCTATGCCATCAGAGCTCTTCTGGAGTGTGTGTTGTTATTGTTGTTATGTGCCATCGAGTCGGACCTGACTCACGTGACCCCTCCTTGGGTTTCTGAGGCGGTATCACTACAGAAGCAGATTGCCCCATCTTCCTTCTGAGGAGTGGCTGGTGGGTTTGTGTTAACAGTCTGTATGAATAGTTGAACGGGTGTGTGGATATATGGATGATGCCTATCTGTGCTAACAATTTGAAGTGATCTGTTTTCTACAAATTGATTTTTTAAACTGATTTTTTAAAATCAGTTCCAATATCCTCAAATACTTCTTTTCTCCCTTTCTTTTCAACCTTCCCAGAAGTTTGACACCCTTCTTCAAATCTAGTTCAGAAGTCCACTTTTTTCTGGGTTGTCTCTTATGTACACCCTCCCACATTGTTAGGTTTTAATACTCCAGTCTTTGTATTTCTATTATATTTTGCTTAAGGGCTAGACTACTAAACAACAATTTGGAGGTTTGAACTTAACCCTGCTACTCTTCTGGAGAAACACTTGGCAATCTGTCCCTGTTAAAGATTACAGCCAAGAAAATCCTATGATGTAGTTCTACTCTGTTACATGTGGTCACTGTGAGTCAGAATCTACTCACTGGCACTCAACAACAATGGACATTTCGTCACATTTATATGGAACTAAAAATGAGATGTATTTATATCTTCTTTGCTCAATTGTGAAGTTCCTGGATGACTTTTCATTTAAAAAATTAGTAAAAACAGACATATATGTCAAACTCTGTGTTTAATGCAAGATCTATTTTCAATATAATATTTAAACAGTTTTTAAATGGTTATCAAATGAGTCCTTTCAAGAGTGTATACATAACCCATTCAGTAGTTGTTGATGACTGGATGTGTGAGTACGTGGATGCACTTTGCTAGCATTTAAGCACTATCTTCCTTTATTTATGTCTTGTTCTTCAGTCAAGTTGAGTTATTTGACTTTTTCATGACACATCAGTATAATAGGTTTCTATGTCTTTGTTCATATTGTTCTTCCACTGGAAGATTTTTATAATCTCTGGCATAAATATTCTTACTAAGCCCTAAAAGTTCATCTCTCTTATGATCCATCCCTTCCATTTGTTACATACAACTAGATTTCTTACTTCTTAAACTCCTCTAAGATATTGATTATCTGTTGGTTTTTATTATTTTTATTGAAATTATTTGTATACTTATTGCCCATCAGACTATAAGCTCTATGAAATAAGGCTTATTTATCTTTGTGTTTCCTAAAGTAGCTCAGCACAATACCTCATATATGGACTTTCAGAAACTCTTGTTAATTCAGTCCACTGAGTTGCACAGAGATCATGCCTGTGTGAGATGGAGAGCTTGCTTGCTTGCATGGGAGGCAGCATGGCTGGGGGTCATGTACCCAGCCTCTGGAACCAGATTGCCTATGGTCAATTCTGGCTGCATCATTTACCAGCTTTGTGAAACTGGGCAAGTTATTTAATTCCTGCCTGCATTTACTTCCTCTTTTATAAAATGGGGATAATAATAATACCTACCAGCCAGGGTTGCTGTGATGGTAAAATGAACTACCTATAAGGCACTTATTAGAATAGTGCATGTAGTAAGCCCTCTGTGTTATAAAGTAATTACATAATTTTAACCCTTAAATTTTGCTCCAAACTTTGTGAGTATATTTATTAGCTATTCATTCTACTGGATAATATAAGACTTTGTGTGATTTAGTGATGTAAAAGCAAAATCCCCAAAATTACTTTGCTAAAATTGTGTGCATCACTATATAGAAGTAGGGTAGGAGATAAGAAGCTGTCTGGCTTACTGTAAGAAAAAAAAATCAGCTATTTATAGACCAGTTCATTGCTCCTACCTTTGATTTCCTGGGGAAGTGGTATGGACCTTCTTTGGTTTCCTGTATTTTCCTTTGACTTTTAATGGTAAAGAATGGGCAATTTCTTTACTTTTCTAGTGGATAAAAATTTTCTAACATATTAAGTAGATCAATTTTCTCTTAGTCAGAGGAGTGGAAACTTTGTTATACTTAATGAAAAGAGGATGAGCAGAATAGAAGAAATTAAGTAGTTTTAGAAAGGAACTGTGACAGCAAGAACTTTAAAAAGAAAGGAAAAAAAAATAGAATTGAAATAAAACTCAAAGAAAATCTAGTTACTATTGTTACTATGTGGCCAATTCCTATTGTTTCTTTTTTTATTTTCTTTTGAATCAAAGTATCTTTATATCAGTAGGGAAAATAAAACTTACATATTTATTGAAGTTCTATTTTGCTCAACTCACTGTAACAAGATCCTAGATGTGAAAAACAAGATACCCAATTATAATTTCCACCTTAAAAGTAGCCTAGTGCCTAAGCCACTTGACTGCTAACCAGAAGGCTGGTGGTTCAAACCCACCAGTCACTCCTTGGAAACAAGGTTGGGCAATCTACTTCTGTAGTGATACCACCTTGGAAACCCAAGGAGGAGGGTTGCCATGAGTCGGGTCTGACTCAACGGCACGTCATAACAACAACAACACTTATAAGTAGTATGTATTCAAGTTGAGGAAGTCAGTAACACAGACAATAAATATTTAAAATTGCTTTTGTACTGTTAGGAAAGTGCCTGATGAATATCACACATAGTATGTCAGTTATTTACTAGAGTGACCATTTGAGTCTTTAGGCTCCGTGGAGGAGCTGGTATTTGAATTGGATATGTAGGTGTAAAAAACCCCACATCTATCTGTCAGTTTTTCATACTGTGGTGCCTTGTGTGTTGGTGTGAGGCTGGAAGCTTTTTTTGATGTTGTTTAAAAAAAAAATTGAGAAAAATCTCTATAGTGAGGAATGATGTGTGAGTGGTAAATGAATTGTGTATGCTGCCTGTTACAGTTCAAAGAAAGAAAGATACACCCTAACCTCAGTATGACATACATGACTTTGACTTTTTTTCTTTTGAATTTTTTTGCCCGACTCCCCTTAACCCACTGCCACTGAATTGATTCCACAGAGTAGAATTAGCCCCATAGGTTTTCAAAGGTTGTAAACCTTTATGGAAGCAGACTGCCACATCTTTCTTCCACGAAGTAGTTGATGGTTTGCATCTGCTGACTTTTTGACTAGGAGCTGAACACTTGAACAGTGCACTGTGCCACCAGGTCTGCAGCCCTTTACTTAGAGCCCCTAAGAAAGTGACATTTACCTCAGTAAAATTACGATAGTTTAGGTGCTGGTTCCCAGCTTTGAAACCTGATGTTTCAAGAGACTGTTTGGAGGACAGACCCAAATTAACTGAGCTCATGAACTCACGTATAATCCAGAATAATGTTTTAATTAATTTACAGTGATATAGCAATTGCCAGACAGATGAGAATTCTTGTGACACTGAAAATACATTGTATGTGAAGCTGTGTTATATCTATGACTCCTTGGTGAACATGGAACCAAAATAAGAGGTGATGGTTTATGATCCATAGTAGGTACTTCTCTAACTCAAGGACCATAGTATTTGAAACTGTTGACTCTTTCTCCTGAAATATGCTTCTAGTTTTTCTGTTTTTGCCATCAGTGCTTTCTTAATTCTTATACAATGTTGCACTTCTAAAACTCTGTTCTGTGAATACCTAACAACAGTGAGGGCACCTTGGTATGCTTTTAAGTAGGGAAGTAGTCACACGTGCATTGTAGATGAGTCATTTTACTGCTGGGTAGATGGGTTTGAAGTGGTTGCCAAACCATTTGATTGTATATCCTTATTCCTAACCTACTACTGAAAACTTTTTGACCACACAGTCTCTACCCATCCATCCATCCATCCATATATATACATACATGCATATATGTATAAATTATATACATCTCCTACTATTACAAATAAAGATCATTTATATATTTATAATATAAGTAAAGGATACAGTAAAATATACATTGTTAAATTATATAAAAATTGAAATATAATTTCAACATATTATTCTCTTCTCATTTGGAAGGGATAATCTCATAAATACCCTAGAGCCTATGATTCACTTTAGAAAAGTATTCAATAAACCAAAACCAAACCAAACCCATTGCCAAGTCGATTCCGAATCATAGCAACCCCCATTGGGTTTCAAAGGTGGTAAATCTTTACAGTAGTAGATTACCCAGTCTTCTGTGGAGTGGCTGGTGAGTTTGAACCACCAGGCTTCTGGTTGTTGTTGTTATTTGCCGTTGAGTCGGACCCGACTCATAGCGACCTGTCCTTGGGTTTCCGAGGCAGTGTCACTGCAGAAGTCGATTGCCCCATCTTCCTTCCGAGGAATGGCTGGTGGGTTTGAACCACCAGACTTCTGGTTAGCAGTCAAGTGCCTTAGGCACTGTGCTACCAGAGCTCCTTAAAGTATTCAACAGAAGGAGAGAAATACGAGAGGGTGTGTGATAGTTAAGGTTGTGTGTCAGCTTGGTTGGACTATGATTTCTGAGTGGTTAAAGCAGTTGTGGTGTGGTTGTTCCTATGATGAGATTTGATATATATACTATGAGCAGCTAATCGGTTGGAAGGGAGTTTCCTTACAGATGTGGCCTGCTTCCAGTATATATGTGGATGTCCTGGGAAAATTTGGGAACTTTCTGTTGGATCTGGATCCTGTCATGCTATTTGGTAATAACATATCTGACAAGTCTCAAGCTCATAGGCCAAGTAACAAGCTGGAGGCTTTTCCTGACTCATGCAGCTGCAGGGGCTGAAGAGATTTAGCATCATGGCAGGATATAAGATCAACATCCAAAAACCAGTTGGATTCCTCTACAGCAGCAAAGAGATTGCTGAAAAAGAAATAAGGAAATCAATACCATTCACAATAGCTACCAAAAAAATAAAATACTTGGGAATAAATCTTACCAGGGACACAAAAGACCTGTACAAAGAAAACTATAAAAACTACTTCAAG